>NC_024316.1:6855295-6896816 GCF_000523025.1 Cynoglossus semilaevis | reverse complement strand
TGCTGAGGAAGAATCCAGAGGCAGAGAGAGGAAAGGGAAAAAAGTGGGTTTCTGCTGTACAGAACACTAAAACGCTGTGATGCAGAAATATTCTGTTATCACCATGGGAGACTGAATAAATAAATAGCACAAGCATGCATGTGTGCACCAGTGTGTGTGTGATTCAGATTTTTATTGAAGAGATAAAGACAGAGCAAAGTAACTGCAAGGGAAACAAAGACCTAAAGAGAATAGATCAACAGGAGAGTTGGAGAGAAAAGAGAGGAAGACTATGAGAAGAAGTGATGAATAAATAGTTACAGCCCCATGTTTGAGTGGCACAGAACCCACACAGTGTCTGCAGCCCGGTATCTTTATGTCAACAGAACTTGGTGTGCAAAGTCTAAATGGAGGTTCCAGTGTGAGGGAGACACGGTGCACGGTTTGAATCCACAGTCACTGTCTCCAGCAACTGTCTCTGCTCCCCAGAACGAGGCGATGGAATCCAGGGCAGGTGCACTTCATCTCCCAGGAACTGCACACTAGAAAGAACTTGGGCCTAATTTTAATGAGGGGAGAAAACGAAAGGCTGCACATTTTTTGGCAGAATGAGGGTTTCTGGTTCAGTTCAGAAGAGAGGGAGCCTCTTGGAAGACAGGTGAAAGAAGTAAGTCTGGGAGGTTTTCAATAAAATATTATTTCGGTTGTCATCGATGTAGCACAGTGACAAGACGTTTCCATATACAGAAAAGGAATACAGGACTTTACGGGCACAGGTTTGGAAAAGAATATGGTCAAACATTGTCCCCAAAAAGGATCACCCTGGGTATGAGACCATCAAATGTTAGCTGTACTACCACCTACAAGGTGTCAAAATGTAGAGAAAAATCCATTTTAGAGAAGATGACATTGATGTTCTCCGCAAAATAAATACATTTTTCATCAGATGTGCCAATGACTGTCATGTTATCTCTGAACAATCTTAACACAGAATTAATTCTTGTTAATTTGTAATTTCAAGAATGACATAATAGACCTAACAAATTAGTAAAATATTTATTTAGTTGTTATACAACACAGTTCTTATAGTTTCCAATATATACAGTATAAACTACATTTATTTGTTCTGTTTTACACAGTTTGGGCTTCTATTGTTTTTTATATGCTGCCTTTGCAAAATTGCTCTTATTGTTGATCATTTATTTGATTTAGATGTCACTGTGGGCATCAAAGTGAATATTTTTCTTACTGTGGATATGAAAACTTTGAACCTTGAATCTCTCTTTGTTCCTTAACCATTGTACTTATTTTCTTTTACTTAGAATGAACCACTGATGCCATGACAACCAACTACTGCTGCACTTTTTTATGCTGTACTGGGGGAACTCTCTCTCTCTTGAACAAATAATCCAGGACCTGCAGGACTCCTCCAATACCCACACGTCTCCCTGCAGGAGGAGAAACAGGATCTGCTGTTTGTTTGTTTCTTCCTCAACCAACAGAGAGACACGATGAGAAACGCACATAAGTTTATTCAATCAATTGAAATGACATCAATGTCTGAAACATTATATAATCTGATGAAATCCCAACGTTCGTGACAACCTCTCTGTCTGTGGCCAGATTGGATCTAGTTTAGAGGAATGAAAGGATGACAGATTAGTCTCTCTCTCTCTCCCTCGCTCTCTCCCCCTCTCTTTCCCACTCTCTCTATCTCCCTCTCTTCACTCTGTTGCTGGGGGACCAGCGGAGTTGCATCTTCTGCTGTGCGTCGTTGCACTTTTCTTTTTCCTCAGGTGCGCTCCCCCTCTTTGCGCACCAGGACGCGGAGAGGAATCCCGGAGTTCGCCGATCATGGGGTCAACATCCACATCTTCATCAGTTCCAGCAGTACCACCGACAACACCCTCCTCCTCAACAGCATCATCTTCCTCAGCATCATCCTCTTCACTATCAGCGCATCACTTTACTTTGCGCTCGGCGGCGCAGCATCTTCAGAGGAGCGCACTGAAATAAAACTCACTGGCTTCTGTCGCTGGTTTTCAAATCTGGGAAGTTTATATATTTATTTAATGAAAAAAGCTTGTGGAATGGAGATCCGAACTTTCCTGCTGTGGAGTCTGGCTCTGCTCTTTGTCGGGGGAGACATTTTTACCAGGTGAGTCCAACCCTTTTACTTTTTTTAAACCTTTGCAGATCCCAGGTTCTAAATGAAATCCGTGATGACGTAGGGAAAAGTTGACCGTGTGAAATCAAAAACCACCACAGGCAGTATTGATGATCTCACAAGGAAAGGATTACAGTACGTTGTCAGGGTGCTGCAGCTGAAATGATAAGACTTTGACTGTAGAGGAATAATCACGAATTGATGTTTCAGAAGCTGTAACACCCTCTTCCTTGTCCCCCCCCCTCTGGTCACGTTGATTCCTCCTTACTGTGTGTCCTCCTCCCCCAATCTCGTGATGCCTGAAGCTAAAAGAATCGAATTTACACTTTACACGCCACTATAAAAATACGGTACTTCACACCCACGACGCTGCACCTCTGCTCTCATTCTGCGCACATGGACTTGATGACTTTATTAGCATAATGCATATGCATAAGAAACAGTGGCTGCTGTTCGTTTAATAGGGAGAACAGGATGGGTGAGTGGGTGTTTTGAGGGTGTGCGTATGTGTGACAGATAATGTCACCCACCTCTAGGCCTGATGGTTAGGGGTCAAATATCAGACAGTGCCTTCTGGTTGGTCAGAGGCCTCTGCACTGTGTGTATTTTAATAGAAATACTGCAGCACACAAATGTACTGTACAGTAACTGCTGCTTCTAGGCAGATAGACTTTGTGGTTTGTATCAATGCAAACGTATTTTAAATGATAGAATAATAAAACGTTGTAATGCTATGCAATATTTTTTTATTTGGTATCATTATTAACGGGGGCCACACCATGGAGAGGTCACAAGAAGGTCACTGGTTTGATCCCTGGTGGTCTTTCTGTATGGAGGCTGTGTGTTCTTTTTGTGCATGCATGGGTTTTCTATGTATATTTTGGTCCGAAAACATGCAGGGTTGATTTGGTTGGACACTCACAGTTGACCATAGATGTAATTGTATAGTCAGAGTGAATACTTATTTGTCTGTATATGTGGCCCTGTGTTGGACCAGAGTACTGTCCAGGAACAACTGCCCTCGTCTGATGACTGCTGGTTGACTGTTGCCCCTTGTGACCCTGAAAACTATTAACACATTTTTAATAGGCCACTAGAAATGCTTCGTTCAATTGCAGAAATGCTGCCCTCTGTTGATATTTTCTTACTTTCCATTTCTTTTGTAAATAGTTAAGAGGTGTTTCAGTGGGAGCCTTTTCATTTGGAAACTGACTGTACTGTTTTGTACTGTATAGGTGACAGTCAAGCAACTCAAGAAAAGAAAATAAATAAAATGGTGACAACTGAGTGATAACATATTTCTATAGAACATATTTCTATAGAAACATTCCAAATAACTTTAACAATTTTAAAGTGAGTTGAGGTCAGATTGCAGTTGCGAAGTTTAAAGTATTTTTGTACATAAAGAGGATGTAAATACAGTTTTTGTTGTGACACAGGTGGAGGTGTACATCTCTATAACTTCAGGTACATTTTTATATCCAGTGGGCAAATGCTCTGCCTGAAAGAAAAGATTTTCTACTGATCAATGCCTCGTATTTCCATGTGTTTTGAACTAAAAGCCTCAAAAGTTGCTGTCTTTCAGTGTATTTGCACAAGACATGAAAGGTTTGGACAGCGATTCTCAAACGTTTCCTAAGGAACTGTTTTTTTTAAGCTAAATGTTGTGGAGCCCCGTGTGTACTGAAGGAACTGTTTTTTTTAAGCTAAATGTGGAGCCCCGTGTGTACTCTGGACATATTCACAACTGTATTTTTCCTATCCAAAAACAAAATAATTATAAATGTAATTCAAATCCATAAATTCTTCCTTTAGTACCAGTTCTGGCCTGGTCATACAGATTAAAACGCAGGATCTTTATCATTTTTCATTTTGTTTGTTCCTAATAATATCACACCTACATTTGAGATAAAACAGTTACCACCAGCAGCAACAGCAGCTGCAGCTGGAGCTATAGCAAAGACAGAAGCTATTTAAGGTCTGAAATAATTTTGCCACATTATTTTGCTGTTGTCCCTCTTGGCCATTCACCAGTAGAGGGGGCAACAGCTTCTGTAATCGGATTTTCTGCTTCTTTAGCCACTGCTGTGCTTATTGTGTAATGAGTACAATGCAGGATGTGGGCTTTTCCTTTGCCCCGCTGTCTGTTCTCCTTCTTTCTTCTCTTCTTACACACAGACAAACCTTCTTTTTAACTCACACCTTATTCTTCTAATGAAAGTTTTCTTTCTATGCAGCATGGATTTCACAGCATTTATTTACATGACAAGTGTCACTTTCCCTCCACTTTTACCAGTGCAACATGCATCTAATTGGTGACAGAAAACCTGAAAAGTAGACAACAAGAAGCAGCAGACTTAAAAACATTGTCACCTATCAGTGGGAAGGTAGAACCTCACACAGAGTAAATGCAATTATATAGTAAAGTATACTGCACAGTATCATCTCACTGAGGCAAGACCCCCCCCCCCCCCCCGGTGTCATATTTATATGGAGGCTGCTTGGTAACTTTTGTTAGCCAATTTGTTTGTATTAAAATACTGAATAGAATCCCAGCAAAACACACAGCCAACAGCAAAATGTTACTGCACAGAGTCCAAAAATATTTAATACTCAAATAGCGGCTAATGTGTCTGAATCTGTGATGAAAATGGTCCCAAAACGTAATATTTACTCCAGTACTTTTAACCCAGTTTCAGCCAATGGTGCTGAAGGAGGAGCGAAGAAAAAACAACAACATTGTTTTCTGTTTTGTGAAGGATAGATTTAATATTGTAGACATATATATATAAAATATATAAAACACCCACAGACAACTACATAAAGTTGAGTTTATATAAGTAAATATAATAAAGTTCTGTTGCATGATATATACACATTCATATTTAACATTTTTATTTGTTATATAATAATGGGCCTTTGTTTAATTGAACACAAGTCACAGTATGGAGTAGTTAAATTAAACCTATTAGAGTGCCACAATTGGCCCCTGAGCCGGACTTTGAACTCACCTCGAACTCAGGTGTTTGCTGATGTTTGACCTCATCTTAATAAAATAGCACAGTGATGATTAATGATAACTATATTAATTATGAATGCATTTTTGTAGCCTTCAGTATTGGCTTCACCTGAACTTTTTATTTCTATGACAGGAGCTTTGTTTTCATGTCCGGTCAGCTGTGGAGTTTAGACCAATGGAAACTATGGCAATACTGCTATATAGAATATAAACTCACTACACGACTACAGTATATATACTGAGTATATTTACATAAACTCACTACACGACTACAGTATATTTACTGCCTAAAAAACAGGTCAGGTGGTTGTCACCGACTCATGTTATTGTTGCAGATAGATCAACAATATGTAAGTGGGTGGGTCGGTACGGCACGGGGCTCTGGATAATTAGAAATTGTTGATATTTTCATGACGTGAATCTATTAACCCGTTTATATATATGTTTCTCAATGATATAACATAACAACAAGACCGTTTTTGAGTTTAAAGTTTAAAGATACACAAGAACATAAAATTATTTTAACCCTTTATTTGTTAATTCAAAATTAGCTGGAATAACTTTTAAAAAGTGAGCAGTATTTTCTAAATATTATATACTATATAGATTACATGCTTAACAAGCTCACTTTTGTTCACACCAGTTTGGCCAATAACATTGTCTCAAGTGGTTAAAATAAACCAGATTACTTACCTATAAATTCTGATAGATTTACTTACAATAAATTGATAGTTTACCAATACTGGTAAAAATGTTTTACACTGTGGCTTCTAGGACCAAGTTTATCACTTTTTTTACCACATGCTAACTGGGTTTCTCTTTAGCTTCAGACGGTGGTAGACAGAATTTAACCTTGAAACCTAAATTTCAGTGAATGGAGAGTAGGACCTAGAGAGATTGATTGAGGTTCAATGATCAAAACAAAGGAATGTGTAGCATCTTGGACTTTAATCTAAAAGTAGAAGACAAAGACCTCTCCCAGGATCAGTTGGTGTTTGAGCAGGTGGAGCTGCAGACATGTTATGTTTGTGTGGCCATGATGTGGATTCAGCAGTGTAAGCTATAACAGACATGTGACGCAGCAGGACTCGGTGCCAATGCTCTCACTGCATCACACTCGTCCTTACACCTGCGCTCAGGTGACACACTTGTCTTCTTGGCTTAGCCGTGTGACTAAGGCTGAGTCAGCAGATTATTATCCACAGAGTACAGACAGAACAGGAACACTGTCATCTGATGGTGGTAAGGCCTGACGCATCGCTGTTTCCACTAAAAACAGCTCAAACATGTCAGATGGTCTTTATTCCTATTGGTTAGATTTATTTTTTTTATTTTTATTGGATTTATTTTTAAGCTGTTTTGATAATCTTATACCTGTTTATGTTTTTTGACAGCTGTATTTCTGGTTAAACAAACATTCAGTCAAACTAATGAATACTAAATGAAAAATGAATACTAAATAAAAGCAATATTTATTTGGAAAAAAAACTTTCATTACAGAAAAAAGACACATGGAATAAATACATTATTTTATTCCAATATTTAATTATCTAAAATATGACAGCATGTAGAACATTCCAGCACATTCTCATTCAATGATTACATGGGAATGTGTTTGTGTTTAATGACTAAAGGTCATGTAGGTCAGCTGATCACCTGATTTTCACACCTTCCACCCACTGTCTTAATGACACTTTATTGAAATAATGAGGAGAAGTGGTTCTTCAGGCTTTTCACCCAAAACAGATCATTACTCACTGACCTTGACATGAATCCTGCTGACGATTCCTTCTAGAACAAAGTCACCTGTCTCACTGTAAACCTTCTCCACCTACGTCTAGGCTGACCTCCCCGCAGGGAGAGAAACTGAGGGACGGCTTTCAAATGACTCAGGTCTCATAGTGTGATACGTCCTAATTTGATATATATATAACATGGCATATATTGTTATATAAAATGAAGTATCTATTTGGGGACTTATCAGTGAAGGAGACAGATATGATTTATAACTGTCTACTGTCGCTTCCATCAATATGAGCGGCCATCTTTTAATTTGTATTTATTTATTAATTTGACTTTTTAATAAAAACTTTAACACAGACTGACTTTTACACACCTTTTTAAATAAGTGTAAACTGTGATGTTTATATAGAGGAGGGAAACCAAAAGTGGGGAGAAGGAAGCTAATACAGCACAGTAGCACACATTAGCTTAGCCAAAATTAGCAAACAAGTAGCCAAAACAATGTCGAATTAAAATTGAATTACATTTATCAGCCAAAACAATGTCGAATTAAAATTGAATTACATTTATCAGAGGTTGAAAAGGACATCTAAAACCCACAAGGAACTAAATGCATGCCATAATAAAACACAAAAGCTATAAATTAACCCCCAAAAGAAATAAAATCACAGAAATAGATAAATCCAAAGTGTCTAAAATATTGAGTATAGTTTCACCTTTTAATAAAATATTTTAATATATATATATTTTTAACTTAAATGCATTATTTGCAATATTTTGTATCACAGTTTGATTGAAAGTCTGTTAAAGCCCACTGTGCTGCATCACCTGCTACAAATGTCAACAGATGAAATGAAAGACTGAGTCTCAGAGTAAAGAGAAGGATGTGACACTGTACGAATGCTCAGGAAAATCTCTGTGTCAACACATAAAACTAATTAGCCGTGTTTGTGTTTGTCGCACATCGTGGTCACAGAAGGACACCATCAATTTGAGCGGCACTGACACTATTTGTCTTTCCTCCACCTTCCCTTTCTCCTTCCACTCCTTTTCTCCCTCCATCTGTTTAATGGCAGCTCATAAACAGACGGCTGCAGATCCCGGCCTCGGGAGAGTCATTTAATGAGAATAAAATACCAAAGATTGAGCTGCGTCTGATTACAAACACTCTCCTCTCTGTTACAGTGCATGGAAGGTTGAGTAAACAATGACCTGTATATGATGAGCCCGTCTCCCCCAGAGACCAATTGAATGTTCAACCCTGACTTTTCTGAATTTTAACACAGACAGCTGCGGTTGAACGGACGTCAGCATTTCCTCACTGTTATTGTCTTGGCCACCTTGACCTACTTAAACAACAAGAAATTCCACTGCAACGAACCAAAAAAGGGAAAAATATGTAACAAGTAACTTCAATTAATAACTTCATTAAAATAAATATGTATGCACAAATGAAAATATAGCATAATACAATCGGAAAGAAAAACTGAAATATTCACACATTAGTATTGGTAAAATATAAGACATTAAGTTTTTGTTATTGTTGTTGTTAGCCTTGAACAATTTGCTATAATTTCTGCTATAATATCATTTTCTGTGCTACTACTTATGGCTACTTTATTAGTACTTTATTAGCTAGTTTAGGACGTATGACAGATGGGAATTTGTAACATTTTAAAAATAACTTTTAGTTACAATTATAATATCTGACATTATTTCTTGGCTAATTTTGTTAAGTTTAGTTTAATGTTACTTCTGGCTAATTTAAGCAATTCTGACATGATTAGAGAACAAAATACTAATTTAACGTTTGGTTTGTTTGCTATTTCTCATAGTTCCAGAGATAATTTTTTACAATGTTTTTGTAAAATATCTAATGACCATGTTTCAGGTCATATTATTAGCTGTAGTTTAAGCTTTTTGTTTGCTAACATTAAGCAAAATATAAAGACTTGCGATCTTTGTATTCCTTGAACCCTTAGTTGATGTTTTTACTAAGCTCTTGCAACAGTAAGCAAAAAATATATTTAAGACTGACATTAAAATCCCACAACACTTGAAATATTTGAGCGCCAAAACATAAAACCTATTTCTGTCTCTGTTGTGATTTATTATTAGTGATTTATGCCGCAGCTTGTTTACGTGAGATTATTATTAAATTACACACAACTTAACCAAAGTGGAAGTATGTCCAAATTTAGCAGCTGTCAATGAGGAGATCCAGTAGTCACACAGTGATGATTGTATTCACTCCCTGCTCCAATTTATGCCGCACATGACGACGGTAGCCTGACTAAAAATACACCGGCCTCTTCAAAATGGATTCATTTCTAACAGAGCAGGGAGGACGGAACAGGAAAAGAAGAGGAAAAGAGCAATAATATTGTGGTTAATTTGTTTTTCTGTGCAGGTCAGTGTTTCTTTGTAATGCTTCTGCTCTGCGGTTGCACGACTTTGCTGAAATGTCAGCCTAATTGAAAAGGTCGCTGAATGGCTTTTTGGTTGTTGCTCATTAATGACACCTTCGATCAAAGCACCATGTGGTCCATTTCCTCGCTAATGTCACTGCCGGCCTTTTTAAAGTTTAAATGTCACAGAAACCTTCGATCTCTCTCAATTTGTTTGTCTCACACCAGACTGTGTTTCCTCCAGTCTACATCACGCCTGAAATTAGCAGAGCCTGAAGTGACTGACATCTTATGCAGGTGAGATGGAGTAAACATGAACAAAGACAGACTGTTGTCCTCACTGCTGCAGATCTGAATTGTATCGCTGTCATGGAACCTGTTTAAGAATGCAAAACTGCCACCTGGTGGCATCTGAGATGTGCTGCTCTTGTCATTACAGTGAAGCTTATGTTAAAACTCCCACCGAGGCTCCAGCTGACAGTCTGGGCTCTGGGCCCTGGAGCTGTCCACAAACAAGGTCTTTTGGGCATAAAAAACACCAAACACAGACACGCTGTTCTCCAAACGTCATGAAAACTATAAAGACTACAGAACAAGAACTGACCAGAACAGCACACTCACAAACAGATACAGAACAATGATCCCACCAAGACAGCGTGAGGGAGCGAGGTGTATAAAAACCCAGGGCACCAGGTGACACCAGTGAGACTGATGACAGAGACACAGACACAGGTGAGGGTGATCACACTGATTACTCCACCCAGCAGACAGGACAGCGAAGGGAAACACAGACAGCCCTAACAGTGACATTACCAACAGATGTCACACACATTTTGTATTTGTAGAAATCCAGACATTTGTTTATTAGTGATTTAGAGCCAAAAGAATTTGAGAGAGCTGTGAGTCTGTGAGCTATTGATCCTGTGCAAATCACCTACAAGGGCAACTAATAAGCACATTCACTTATGGAACCTAATGCTATTATAGTATTATAACTAGTCATACTTAAAGCACAGGGTTCAAATTATAAAAACCGAAATGACCCTTTATGAATAATGCACATTTCCAACTGTTTTAAGTCAAAATAAAATAATGACTCCTCCTTGTTTGAGTATGAATTTAAAGTGTAGAGGACACTACAGGTAAATGTATACAGAAGTACACAGAAACACCATCAAGTAATTAACTGGTGACCTTTTTGCTGTAAGGAAACAGTGCTATCCACTCTTCCACATTAATGAAGGTAGATTCACATTTTAGTGGTGCTGTTCATTTTGTACAATTTATCCAACGCACACACACACACACACACACATATATACAGCCTGCATTTATTTATTAATTAAAATGTCAGCTTTTGATTTTTAAATTCTTCAAAGGAAATGTTTATTTACACATCTCTATTGTGTGGAAACAAACTACAAATCAAATTAAAAACCTACTCTAACACACAATTCACTTCAAACCGCCATCACATTTTTTTGTTTCGTGCACCCCCTAGTGACATCTTATGTGTCCTGCTTTTGTAGTCCCTGTTCCAAACCATACATCATAGCAGATCTCACTACAGTATTATAGACCTTTCCCTCTACTGTTGTGCACTGTCAGTTTTTGGGGTATAAAAACTCGTCTTCTAACAGGCAGCTTCACCTTTACACCTGTCTGTCTCTGATATAACGTAACAGCTTTTCTCTCCTGTGCAGGTCTCCATCAGACCACCTGCTCCCCACATTAAAAAACAGCAAACAGTCTCTGTTCTGATTTTGTTTGTGCTCCGACTAAGGCTCCACGTGTCCTGCTGCTGTGGACACACACGGTGTGGCTGGACCGACTACTGAAGCCTCCTGTCTTTGCTGTCTTTTTCCTTTAGGGCCATGCTGAGTGACATTGGCGACTATGTAGGTACAGACATTCAAATATCCTGGTTACCTAATCTGGATGATTTAATGAAGGGCTATGCCAGAAATTTTCGCCCTGGGATAGGAGGTGAGTATGAGATCTACTGCTCGTGGCGTTGGGTCACATTTCACCACCTCACATTTACAGCCATCCTTAGCATAACTTGAGCCAAGATACACCAAGATGGATGCTGCATTTCATTTTTCACCTTTAAAATCCTGCAATAATTCGGCGCTGGGGTAATATGGACCGTTTACAGACCGGAGAACGATTGATGGTGCAAAGAGGTTTGCACCTCTTTGGAGACTTTGCTAAGAATGGCTGCAACATGTGAAACCTTCAACGTCCACAGTGATAGATTTCTCAATCTCACAGCTTAACTCAGCTGAGCACAAGGTGAAAATGTAAAACCACAGACACATGCATGCAACTTTGTGGAGCCATTACACATCTGTAGGTTGTAGCAGTGCAACAAACAGAGAGGCTGTTATGACCATTGAGGAATCATGTCTGTAGTTTGTCTCCATTCTCCACATTAAGTTCACAGCCCATGGTCTTTTGGTGTCGATTAGTATTTGTGTCATAAAACACCGAACATATTCTGTGTTAAAGAGCTGAGAAAGAAGCGCATGAACGTTTCAGTTTTGCTCAAGATCCAACCTTAATAAACAAGTGTGGCAAACTGGAGCAGTGCAGCTTCCCTCAGAGGTTAGGAGGTTAGAAACCCGGAGACTGTATATGCAGTAAGAACGGGCCTGTGGGTGGAAAGTAAAGCTGGAAAAAGACTTGCTTCACTGGTTTACTAAATAAACACAGCAGAGAGAGAGAGGTAAGCAAAAATAAGCATTTTATTAATCAATGTTTGTTTCATGGCGCTCATCGTGAAATTCCAACCCACTTTACACATATGATCATTTAAAACAGGAGCAACCAGGATGCAGGTCTGATTCATATGAAGGCCTCTAGTCATGCTTTACGGCTCTATTTAAATTTGAACTGTAAAATGTACCGTACTTTTATTGCATCGAATGTCTGCATATCTGTTTTATGACACAAAATCATTGTCACGTTAACATTTCAGTGCATTCATTTAAGACCGAGCTGAGTTAAAGGCCCCATAACGAGGCTCATCTTTATTCACTCTTTCTCTTTTTTTTTTTGTGACCTTGGCCTTCAGTAAACCCGTCGCTCACTAATTTATCCCACACCATACATTAGATAAGCAGTCAATAGAGTATCGTTCAACACAAACGGCTCTGGGAAGGCGTTAAATGGTGGGGAATGGAAATGTATGATTCCTTAATGTTCAGTGTAGATGGCCTTTCTGTTCTGCCTCGCTGAGCTTCCCCTGCACTTTATGTCCTTCAGCATCACAGAGGTTCACTCCATGCTAATCACATGGCAAAGTGATGAGGGAAAATGTGAGTGAGTGAGTGTTTGTGTGTGTGTGTGAGGGAGGGAGGGAGGGAGGGAGAGAACTGTTGGCACAAGCCCACCACGAGAGCCCAGTGCTGTTTGTGAAAGCCCTCAGTGTGATGTGCCACTTAGCATGGTTAAACTGGATAATGCTTAATCTCTATGCGCTGTAGGAGTGTTAGAGAAGTGGCAGAGTGGTGGGTGGGAGGGAAACAGATGGATGATGGAGTGAAGTGATGATGGGAGGGACGGGTGGATTCGGCTCGAGCAAGAATAAAGTGGATGTGTGTGGATAGGTGTGTGTGTGTTTGTTCTTTGCCTTCTTTTCTCACCTCTCCCTCCACAGGACCTCCAGTCAACGTGGCCATGGCCATAGAAGTGGCCAGCATTGACCACATCTCCGAAGCCAACATGGTAAAGTCCACCTTCACCGTCTGCGTCCTTTGTCTGCGCCATTACTGTCACAAAGATTAAAGATTTTCTATTTGCATAATCCTGATTCGTACGACTCGGGGGTATGAAACAGAACGGCGTGGACGTGTGTGACCCAGTGGCTGAGTTGTTAGATAATTTGATATTTCAGGGATTTTCAGCAGTAAGAACTGACTCTGGTGGGTTGATCGCTTTATGTAAGCAGACTTGGTACTAAATCCTCTTATCATAATTTCTCATTTGAAATAAAGCCAAAAACGTACATAAAACCTGCTCAAAAATATTGGAAAAGGAGCTGAAAAGTAGTTAAAAATGAGTTGCTGTAAAAATCAGTGAAAGAATGGTGGGAATTAACTTAGATAATTTAATTTCAATAAGCCAATAAAAAGCCAATAGAGTAAAGATTGATTAAAATCAGCCCCGTGTGTCTAAAATGGCAAAAGGTAAAATATAATTAGCTACAAAATGACTGACAAAATGAGTACTCAAAATATCCCAGAATTACGGCAGAAAGCTCCGTCCATACAAAACCAAAATGCAAAATATATACTAAAATACCCCAAAAATAGCTAAATAATTAAGGTAGTTTGTGAATAATGTCAGGCCTAATAAGCTAACTAGTTATCCATAAACAAGTGTAAAATTGATCACAAATAAATTGAAGCATACCTATTAAAAAACATAATAGTTCCAGGGTAGTATAGGTATAAAAAGTTAAAAGTAATTTGTAAGTTGAAAAAGTTGAGTATTCTTCACTTATGAATCAGCGAAAGCTGATCGAAAATGTAACTAAAAGGTTGAGTTATAATAAAAAGATAAAGTTAGCCACGTGGTAACAAAACATGTTCAGAAATATTATCCTTCAAAGAGCTAACATTTAGCATGATAGAAGCAAAACACCAGTATAGCTTACAGTTAGCCGAAGAGCTAAGGACTGTTGACTTAAAAACCCCAGCAAATGATCTTAGTGTTGTTTATTTTTGCATGACCTGTTTGCATTAGTGAGAATCAGACCAAATATACACTTGCTAAATGTATTACAGTTTTCCTTTTATTCCCAGAGAACTGAGTCTGTATTACAGTAAATCACATGCAGTACTTTTCCATGTTCTGGCTCTGTTTCCCATAAACATTTGAACATTCTTGACATTTAAATTTGGCCTGTGTTCCTGTATTCCTGACTCAACCTTTTTATTCCTGGGCTTTGTGTGTGTTTATGCGTGTGTGTGTGTACCCACGTGTGTGCGTGTCTATGTGTTGTCCCTGGCAGGAATACACCATGACTGTATTCCTGCGGCAGAGCTGGCACGATGACCGACTGGCCTACAATCACACCAACAAGACACTGGGTTTGGACAGTCGCTTTGTGGACAAGCTGTGGCTTCCCGACACTTTCATCGTCAACGCCAAATCCGCCTGGTTCCACGACGTGACCGTGGAGAACAAGCTGATCCGTCTGCAGCCCAACGGAGTCATTCTATACAGCAGCCGGTATTAAAAGAGAGAGACGTTATTGTCCCCAAAAGTCAGAGTCCAACAATCAGACCATCATTACAGAAATGTCCCTTTATATTAAACTGTGTCCCTTTTTGAATGTGTAAGGGTGGACAAACTGCCGTGCTGTGATATAAGTAATAAAAGTTATATTTATTTTATGTGGGAGTTTAAATACTACATCTATGGGTGTAGTTAGCTTAAAATAAAAAAAGATATTTATTGCAGTTACATCACATAGCTCCCATCAAAAAAAGTTACTCAAGAAATCTATTTGATAAAACAAAATACATTGACATGGGTATAAATAATGTTTCTCAAATGGTGGGGCGAGACACAGGTCACTTGATACAGTGGTCACTATATTACAAAAGGCCCCAAAGCTGGATCCAAAAGGTATGAGACATTGTGTCTCCCAAACTGACTTACTGTCCCACTACATGTCCTCATTATTCTGTACAGTAAATAATGTATTTGTATTATCTGAGATTATTGCTCAAACTAACGATCTTATCCCTGATCTAATCTCTTTCCAGAATTACGTCAACTGTGGCCTGCGACATGGATCTGACCAAATATCCCATGGATGAACAGGAGTGCATGCTGGACCTGGAGAGTTGTAAGTTTCAGCCTAGAGCTCACTTTCACACAGAATTTGATAAAAAAAACTCTTGTTTTACAGTAGAAATCTCTGAGGACACATTGTATAGACAAGTAATTCAAATTTCTTTCACATTGCATCAGTGCTTTTTCTGTGCTTTTTGTGATGTGAAGGTTCAGATTGTCCTTCACGTTGGTTGATTAATGATGTCTGGTTGTCCTGTCCCCAGATGGTTACTCTTCAGAGGACATTGTCTATCACTGGTCAGAGAGTCAGAGACACATCCACGGTCTGGACAAACTGGAGCTGTCACAGTTCACCATCACAGACTATCGCTTTGACACAGAGATGTTGAACTTCAAATCTGGTCAGCAACATCTTGGTTTTCTTCTTCTTCTGTTCTATTAAAACCTAACTGTTTGTTTCCAGGCGGGGTTCTTGCAGGAGTTTGGGATATACTTGGGTTTGTTACCTTTATTGGTCTGTGCAGATGAGCACATTTCATTAGCATTCATCGAAGTCCAGATTGAATGGGACAAGGAAATGTGGTTCAGGTATTCCAGTGATTTAGTCCGACACTGGAGTATCTTGGAAAAACGTCCTATTTCATTTCATATAACTGGTCTGAAAAACGTATTTATTTACTGCAAATACTTTGATTTCATTCCTCAATGGGAAGTGACAGGTAGAACAAATAAATACTCCTCCGTTAGGGGGCAGCAGATGGCTACAAAAACTAAGAAAAGAGAGAGGTAGAGAGCCTCAAAGCTTCTGAAGATAATTCATTCCTGGGATTATATCAGGCTTGTGTTCAACTAAAGAGGCTAGGGTTTACGCTTTTGTTTGGTCGTGTGTGGTGAGATTTTTCTAGAGTAAAATCTATGCTGTCGCTCACATAGAGCTGGGAACCACTGATTGATACAGAAGTAACAGTTTTACATCCATTTTTACCTCCAGTTGGTACAGCTTTGGAAAAGTACCATCTTAAAAACGTGGACATGGCTAATGACAGGAGAACTCAGCTGAGGTCAGGTAACCAATCATTGGAAGGTACCAGTGATGCACTAACTGTCGTAGGAATAATAGGTGATAATTACCAGTACCAGGTGTCTGGCAGCATCAATTTGCATCTTATGTTAAGACATATTAGGGAGTTCTAAGTTGATTGTGTCCAGATTCTGCCTCTGATTCTCACTGGTTGACCTGATTGGCACAAGTGTTTTCTATGCCGTTCCTCTAAAAGAGAAAAACAATACAAACAGAGACTTAACCAGGTTCATTAGGAGGCAGAGAACAGGAGACATCTGGACCTATTTTGGCTGTTTGGAGTCTGGAGGCGGTAATGAGGCTGTGAAGCCTCCGCTGCACTCACTAACATGATGCAATTCTCATCAACATCTCACTGAATGCATTATTATGCACTCCTTCAAACAGCACCAAATTAATAAATGCAGTTTATATTAATATAATGTATAAATAACAACAAAATATGAATGGCAACATATTTGGTCATTTATCTTTCTGACCCTTTACCGAACCTTTTTTTTCAGTATATTGTTTTAAATTGTTAACTACAAGCCCCAGTGCTTGTATATATAAAAATAAATCTAATTCTTTTTGAAGTGTTTCTTTTTCTCGTCTGTCTTTCCCTTTTAACTTCAGGCACTTCTTTAGGGTTTTTTTTAATGCAAAAAGTGGAATGGATCCAGTCAGACTTACTGCTGAGCCAGGCAGGAGGTTTATGAAATGTTAGGAGAAGCTTCTGGTGAGATGCTCCGTCTGCAACGCTACTTTATCTCTTACATCATCAGCTTCTCACCACCAGGGGCACAACAAGCCAGCAGACAGCCACACAAACAAACACTGCATGATATCGATGTCGGAGAAGAATAGTTAGGTATTTTTCCACACGGAAAAACCAAAATAATTAAAAGTAACATCTGTTTTTGTGTCTTCATCTCCTCCCAGCTGGACGATTTCCGAGGCTCAGTCTTCGCTTTCAGCTGAGGCGAAATCGAGGCGTCTACATCATCCAGTCCTACATGCCTTCTATCTTACTGGTTGCCATGTCGTGGGTGTCGTTCTGGATCAGCCAATCAGCAGTCCCTGCACGTGTATCCTTAGGTCAGTATTACTATTAATGGTTTACTTTCTGGGCATTTCCCTTCAGTAGATGGCGCCACAGAAGTAGACCACATTTCTGACGCAACTCTTTCTGAAACTTTTTAAATACCAGAATACTGACATTACCCTCATAATTTCACACGCTTTTTTCTCTATAGACAAAAAATTGTAAATGGAGAAATTCTGTGATTAAAGTCAAACTAATTAAAACAAAAAATAAATAAAACAAATAAAAGTAATGCTAATAAATATATAAAATGAATAAAATAAAAATACAAATAAAATAACTACCATGTTTTATGATTATTCTGTCCCACAGGTATCACCACCGTCCTCACCATGACCACACTGATGGTCAGCGCCCGCTCCTCTCTGCCTCGAGCCTCGGCCATCAAAGCTCTGGATGTTTACTTCTGGATCTGTTATGTGTTTGTGTTTGCCGCGCTCATCGAGTACGCCTTCGCCCACTACAACGCCGACTACAGACTCAAAGAGAAGGCCAAGGTGAAAGCCAACAAGTTCAACTCTGAGGTGAGGAAATCATTCCCACCATGCACTTCTATCTGCACTTGAAGCAACATCAGAGACAAGCATCAATTCCACTGTCCTTGACCATGATGATGGATGTCTAAAAGAGGATAATAGAAAAAAATAAAAGATTGTCCTACTGGGAACAGAATGTTTTCATGGTTTGGTCAATAGAACATTTGGTTCTGTAATAAGATACTGAACAATATGATGCTAACAATGCAGGCTAAAGTTCAAATGAGTGGGAAATAACTTTATATCTGCAGAGATGTTTACCAGTAATTTCTGACCGCTGTGTTAACAACATCTACAGCAGGTATGTTGAAAGTCTGGCCCGGGGCCAATTGCGTCCCATAGTTATATTTTTACAGCCAACGGTTTTTGTCATTAAATGCATCACTTGAGGCCTGCAGACAGACAGACAAATTTCAAATTCCTGGATTATTTTCTCAGAGACTTTCAGATAAGTAACAAGTGTTTCCATAAAACAGTTAACTTGACTTTAATTTTAATGGATGGAAGAATCCAGAATAGTTGGTTCTCATGCACGTTCACGTCATCAAATATGGCTCTTGCACACCCCTGATCAACAGTCTACATGCAGACAGGCGTAAATTATTTTTTCAAACATGATCAGTTTATCTATGAACTCGTCACCTGAGCGTTGCTTTAGCTAACACTAACATTTTCTTCTTTACAGTCTATTGTGAAGAATGGAAAACAGGCCATGGTTCTCTTCTCTCTTTCTGTCACTGGCATGAACCAGGGTGTGGTCATTTCCAGCCGCCAGGGCCGGACCCAGCGCCCCAGCAGTGAAATCCCCGGAGAGGGCGGCACGGAGGAGCCGCAGCCGAGGAGGAGAAGGTCCAGGCAGACGGAGGAGACGGAGGAAGGGAAAAAGTGCTGTTCCAAATGTGTCTGCAAACCCATCGATGCCGACACCATCGACATCTACGCCAGGGCCGTCTTCCCTTTCACCTTCGCAGTTGTGAACGTGATCTACTGGGTGGCATACACCATGTGAGCGGCCGCTGTCCACGGGACTGTATATAAAAAGAAACTGCCGGAGCTGTTCGACACTGGCTGACTGGTGCAGCTGAGATACATATACTGCAGGCAGCAGTGGAAAAGGAAAACTCCAGAGGAAATGAAGTGTTGCACTTTGTGAATGTGGAAATATGATAATTAACGGAAGTAGTGCGAGTAGTATGAGTTCAACGGGACTTTAAATCTTTTAATACTATCACTATGAGCCTCACAACTCAGCCTAGAGTCCAGATTTCCATATCATTTAGATACATGACCAGAGTCGCCGTAGGAGACGCCACCACAGCTGATGATTCTGTTCTTATCAGCTGCACCTCTGACCACATGCTCACATCCGTAAAAACACAAACATAGCTATCTTTACTAAGTCCTATAAGCCACATCCTGGAGTCAACCGCCTGTTATCTTCAAAAGTCAAGGCACCACCCACAGAAGACACTGGGGTGCTTCCACTATTCTGCATGGCTGATAACTCACTTATCCTCTCTCCTTTAGCGCCTTTATCCACTGGGCCTCCACCCATATTTTTCAAGTCATCTTTTGTTTTGGACACTGTGTAGAGTGTCTTATCTCCTCCTGCCAGTTCTGCCTGTTTCCTCACCATTAAAGGACTTCCTCAATCACCTGAGTTTGCAATTTGGTGTTTTTTTCTTGCAAGCTTCTAATAGTCACCCTTAACAACTGACACTTTCAAATATCTGGTTAAACATGGGGTCAAAAAGGTCACGGATCAGATCTTGCAGCACAGTATTGTCCAAGAACCCCAAAAGATTATTGTAACATATACATATACTGAAAAATTCTGAAAAATATTTTTAATTGACAACAAAAATAATAATATAATAAAATAATAAAAGTACAATGGAGAAATCTTTCAATATTCCAGCAGAGGGCTTGACTTGTGCTCTCTACTGGAATATTGAAATTCTGAATGTAGATGATTTGGTAAAGATCAACAGATCAGTAACCGGGGCCAGGAGCAGATAGATGGAACGTTTGTGTGAACTAAGATAAATGACAGGCAGAAGTCATGCATAAAGGCTAAAATGCTAAAAATGCTTTTAGCACTTTCTAGGCCATCTATTGTGAAAACTCTGCATTGCAGGGAAAAGACAGAAGTATAATAATAATTTTGATGGGCCGGATTAAAAAGCCAAATGGGCCATATCCGGCCCTCAGGCCGTATTTTGTCCATACCTGTTCTAAGAAGAGCTGTAAATTAAACAAAATAAAATAAATACTCCCATAATTTTCCAGAGTGAATGCAGGATCAATAACAATTACAAAAAACATTCTCTCTGTTGTGAATGTACCTTTCATTTATATTTTTAACTATGTCTTTAATATCCCTAAAACATAATGGCTTTATCTGTTTATTTTTATTATAATGATCCAAAACAAGGACAAATGTCGTAACCTAAAAACANCATTTCCCCAAAAATGCTTTGTGCTTTATTGGAAATGTTGCTGATGAGTTGGAGTGGTAGCACTGTTCAGTTCCTCTTGGTTCTTTTGGTGTGCACATAAAGTAATAGAGCCGTATAGTGGGCAATAAAAGAGCACTTCATTTTTGAGTGTGAGTAACTAGTTTCATTGCGCTTCTATCAGAGGGGGTGTAAAGGTTCACTTCCTACATAAGAGACCGTTCTCATTATCCTAGACACACGGGTTAACGATGACTCAGCTCAGTTCTACGTACTTGTTTTGTCTTCAAGTCTTTTTTCTAGTAAAAGTTCTCCTCGTTGCTGCCCTGGAATGTGACAGACCTGACATCACTGACACAAAAATATCAGCCACAGTGAAAATGATTTCGCCATAACAGGCTCCATAAGGCTTCAATTTGAGGGATTATGAATAATTGACTGGGCTGTTCTGCCAACAGGGGACAGGGATTGTTCCACATTAATAGATTCAGGCTCCTTTCTGTTATCTGAAGTAGGAAATTGAATTTGGGTAATTATGGGAGGAGAAAGATCCACAGAGTCACAGTTAAACAATGTCATATTTTTCTTATTAGATTCTACATCACTCCATTGCCTCCGTAATGAATGTTTGAAATTAATGCGGCATTGTGCTATTCTGAGCCAGAATGGGAGCAGAGTTTGACCTGCAGGGACGCCAAAAAGATTGATCCTCTGAGGACCACGGTAAGAAGTCTCATATCAACCTGTCATGTTTTTTGTCCTGATGGTGGCCTGAGAGGAAAGGTAATGAGGTTGCCAACAGGACGATGAAGTCTCACAGGATCGCTGACGTCTACACTTGCACCAACGACTAACTTCTTCAGGGTGTCACTAAGATTAGCATCTGTTCGATACTTTCATGATACGTTTTCTTCATCACAGCCTAACTATGCTGGTTAAATTAAATGTTAAATAAAATTAAATCATGTTTATAAAAGTTTTATTTGCACAACTCAGCCTGCAGCCAGTCGTAATACAGGTTATAATCAGCAAGTAAATTAGTTGTTGAGAGTTTATTTTGTCTTTCATTCTGGCTTTGTCAGTTTTAGTTTTTAAATGATCTAAGCTGAATTTTAGCTTTTGTTAAACTTCAATTTAACTAGTTATCAAATGTGACTTTTAAGCTAACTGTTAGCTATATTTTCCATGCTTTTGACCTAGGCTACAATCCTCAACATTGCTATTTTCTCATCTCTGAATGTTTATAGTGAATTTAGATCATGTTGATCTAAATAATTAAATTGATTTTAGAAGCTAATAACACTGGCATTAGCTGAAATGCTAGTTGTCATTTAGCTTGTTGCCTACTTTGTGGCTACCTTTAAGCTCTGCTATACTTTGACAAAGATTGGTTATTTCTTTGATTTTGTTTAAACTATTTTTGGTTATTTATTTATTTTTAGCATTATTATTATCTTTTACGTTAGCTGTCATGTGTTAGCTTGGCATTTGAAAGAAAAAAAAATTAGGATGTGCATTTTCTGAGTAAATTTGAGCTAATTAATTTAACTACATTTTGCCATATTTGTCTTTTTTAACGACATATTTCAATACAATACAATACAATACAATACAAACCAAATGTCTTTGTTTTGTCAAACTTTCGGCTTTTCCTTAGCCTAAGTCAAGCTAGCACTTTGTTACTTGATGAATCTTCAAAAAATGGTTTAGTTGAAGTTCAAGTAGTAAAAATATCACCACTATCCTTCTCGCTTTAGTAAATTGGCTCAACAAACGGCTGTGTTCCGTCTGCTTGTTTAATAGACTGTTGTTCTGTGCCCTGCTGCACAGCATTGACTTACCTGTTTACTCATTCACATGCAGATGCAGTGACTTATTCAGTAACTGTGCAGTGATCATCTCTTCTTCTTCTTCTCTCCGTGTGTGTGGAGTCCAGAGACTGAGTGTGTTATCAGGGGCAGCAGTGCAGAGACAGAGCAGACATGGGTGGGAGCAGGGGGCCAGGGCTGGATGCTCTCAGAACATGGAGAGCGGCAGACGTGACTTCTCCCAGGGAGATAACTCTGTTCTGGGCCAGCAGAGGTGACATCATGACGGATGGAGATGAAGATGTGGGCGCAGGGGCCAGGAAACGTTATCTCCAACCTTGGCACCGAGTGGGACAGAGACACACTACTGCTAACCGATACACCACTCCAATGGACCTGAACAACAAGTCACATGCTGAACAGACACGGACACCACGGACCTGCCTGGTCTTACGGCAGAGACCAAGACTGGTGTGTACAATATGTGGCCCAGGGCCCAGACATGGCACATAAATAGGTTTTTGGTGGTCCATGGCCTATTCCAACAAATTGAGTTGATCAGTTCCTGCAAACTGTTGTGTCTCTGAGTACCACAATGATGACCAACATTAGAATATAGCAGCATAGGCCTTCCCTATTAGCTTCCACCACACAACAGGAGAGTTTATAAAGATGTTGAGAACTACAAAATATCACAGTTTTTGGCCAACCATTTACATGATTCCTTAACTACATCCACTAATGTTTCCTCTAAACACTGAATGTCTTTTGATTAGAATATGGTTCGATTGTAGTTAATGTGTGTGACTGCTGTTTCTTTCACTGACCCTCTGACCCGCCCAGTGAAAAAGTAGGCGCTACAGTAGGAGGTGGCCTTAAATCTCCAGAGAACTGGAGGCCGACACACAACAGATCACTATTTATGGAAAACTGTTGTGGTTTTGTCAGTTTTGCTGCACAGCACCAGGACTTGTGGTGAAAACAACGGTTCTCAGCGAGGAGCCCAGTTCATGCTGTAGGTCAGTACTGCATGCTGTCATACATATTGCATGAACTCAGTTGAGGGCATATTGGTATTCAGGAGAACCGCTCACCACACTCACTCTGTTTTTTTGTGTCATAGGCAATAACAGTTAGAGAGCAAGCTGAGCTTAACTCGTGTCACTGGGATGTTAAAGGTGTCTGTGATAAAGAGGTGTTAAATTAATTCAAGAGACAAAGCTTCATGCACTTGATTTAATGTTGTCCTGATTGCTTTTTAATGACAGCTCCACCATTATTCACAATTTAGAGCCTCTAATATTAACAAATTTGGGTTGGAAAATCACTCTGGCTTATGCGTATGCTCTTAAAACAAAAGTTTCTGCAGAGTCTGTAATATCTCACTTTATTCTGATTGTTTCTGCTCTAAACCAAACTTTGGTAGACAAAGATTAGGATAACGCTGCTGTGTTGGACAAAGAGGATAAACATCTAAATGAGCGCATTTAAAGTCTTCATTAAAAAGCATTTTCTATAAACAGCATCAGCGGCAGAGAAAGTAACGAGCCAACATTAATTAACATTTGTAGCTGCAGAACAGAATCTTCCTCATCTTAATTGGAAACACAAATATTCTTGTTGGATCTGCAGAGCTTCAGGGATTTGCAGATACATTGCTAATGTGTTGCTATTGTATGTATTGTGCAAACGTCATTCATAGCTAACCTTGAGATAGGCGGAGATGATATGGATCATTTTCATTCCATTTTATTATTATTATGTGTGCATTTCTGAATATTTGGCTAATGTTATGCTAATTATTTTTGTATTTAATATTATGTTCCCTTCTTTCTACTTGGATAACTTAGCAATGTATCCAAGTCATTTGTTTTCCGAATTACTTTTCACATTTTATTTGCTACACAGTTGGCTAACTTACGACTATTTCTGGGCTGAATACTGCTACTATCTACCAACTGTTAATCCTTCTGTTACTCACTTCACCAAATATTATTTTATTTAGTAAATTACCTTTTTTTAAGTGACCACTTCTGTGGTGAGAGAAACAACACATCACAGATTTCAGGGCAGACCCACAACGACAGCCATTCAGACTGGACATTGAACGTTATTATTTGTCAGAGCTACAGAAAACTCATTTTAGAGTTGATTTTTTTTTTTATGGCAAGACACCAATCCACAGAGATCCATGATCAAATTTAGGCAAATTCTATGCAAAGCCTCCAGGAGTCTTTTCATATCGACTGCACATCAATTTGTTTAACTCTCTCTAACTAATCACTGCTTGCTCTGAATTCCCCCACAGCTTAGGAGCTTTTATCTCACTGACTAATTGACAGTGAGGTCTGTTCTCACAGCGGCACTGTGCAACAGTTATTGATATAATGACGGCTGAACTGGGGATTAGATATGTAATGATGCAGGCAGTTTACATACAGTAAGTGTTTACTAATTTGTCATGGTTGGTTTGGTTTTGGCAGCCTCCCTACCCCTCCACACAGGGTTTTATTCCTCAGATCAGCGTAAAATGCAATCAAACTGAGGTGTCCTCTGACGTCCATACTGCCGGACATTAACTTTATTACCGCAATGCAATAAAAGCACTCAAACCATCATAACGCACTTTACTGTTGTGACCTTTGAGACTCTGTTTACTAAAGTTTGAGCAGTAGAGCTCACTTTGTTACAATCACAAATCACATTTTTGTAACCCATTACTTTAGAGAACTCTGAGAATGCTGAGTCACTCGTGGCTCCTGTCAAAGAACAAACACTACACCTAAATAGGATTTTACACTTGGTCAAACTGTGATAATCTGATGATGTTTTTTGAGACTAAACTTTTTTCATGGGTCACTGGATCAGATAATGTAAAAATACCCAAAGGTCTACTGCTCCTCCGATGACATTTAAGAATTATTCACAAAATACAAATGAATGTATAGGTTGTGCATTGGTGGCATACTTTCTAGAAAAGGGTTATATGTGAAAGATTGAAGAGCAAAAAATATAGCTTAAATTGAACCAGAAAAATGCATCAAATTGAGTCAAAATTATATGTCTTATATTCATTTTACAAGGCGGCATAGCTTAAAAAAAGTTAGCAAAATTGATGCTTGTTAAGATTTGTGAAAACATTTATTTAACCTTTGCAACGTATTCATTACATTAAGTTTCCATATCAAATGTTATTAAATGCTGTTGTTATGTTGTACTAAATGGAAAAGTACTGAAGGGTGGTGTGTGATATGGATAGCACTGACCGTCACGCTTGGAGAACGTTTTTACCTAAAAAAGGAGAACAAAAGAAAACCAAGAGGAAAATATATATATTATATACATATATATATATATATATATATATTATTATATAATATTTGACTCTTTGTTTGACTCTTTGTGTGTTAGGCAGCTAGGGTATGAACCAATAGCGTATCTTACAGTCCTACCTAACAGAGGAAGTATCCTGACAATGTTAAAACAAGCTAAAACCTGGCCAGACTTGGGTATGGGTCAATGTTTTGTGTAACAATATGGCTTCTGTCTACATTGCAGGTTTTACATGTATGTGACCCACGATGTGTCACCTCTTCAACATCCTGTTGGCTTTACTGAGCCGTTTCCTGTTTGCCGTCCACGGCGTGGTAACAGTGTGGCGTGTGGTGGTCGTTAAAGGGGAGCCTCTCTATTGGCTGTTGCTGACTGGCGTGGCTCTGCTGGGCGTGGAAATGGCCGTCACACTGAAGTGGACCAGGAATGCAGAGTGGAAATGGTAACATGCATGGATCTATCATCCATCCATCCATCCATCCATCCATCCATCCATCCATCCATCCATCCATCCATCCATCCATCCATCCATCCACTATGGACACAGTAATCCCAATGGTTCAGGGCAGTTTTTATATGGTGTGTCCACATTTAGTTTTTAATGTTCTTCTGTTAAACCCATCTGTCTGGAGCATCCACAGTCAGTCTTTGTAAGGTGCTTAATATTCTGTGCCTCAATCTCATTTTACCCAACATCTATCAAACCAAATATGCCTCCCTCTACTGTGTGGTTTCTCTGTGCTCTGTATATATTATCTTCATCACATCCAACACATCCTGCTGGCAGCAGACCGCTCTGACCAGCGAGGCTTTTTTAGTTGTTGTTTTTAATTGACTAAATATGATCGGGTGTCAATCTTAAAAAAGGACACAAGCTTTAGGTGTCACACCTCATTCAACACCGGGAGCATCTGGTTCAAAGGCTTTAGTTCTCAAGTGCACGGTGAGAGCGACATCCTCAGACACCAGCTTCCTCCAGGCCTCTCCATTTCTCACTGGGTCTTAACTTTGAAGTTCTCTCTTCATGATGGCTCGGCACTGTCAAGTGGGATTTGCATACATGATGAGAATAATTGCCAGGCTGAATTTCATTGCTTCTTTATGGTGTCTCTCTTTGTTAAGTTGACTTCTTGAAAAAATAAATAAAATAAAAAGACATCCTAAAAATAACCCAGTCACTGTGTTATCTCTTGTCTCCCCTCGGGGTCTTCTTCCAGGTTCTCCCCCATGGTTTTCCTTTACCTCAGCACTGTCATACCATCCATTTGGTTTCTGGAGCTCAGCTTGCTGCAGTCCAAGCTGCCTGTCCACAACTCCTCAGGACCCGAGCTTCATTTGCTGACTCACATCCCGATCACAGCGGTAGGCGTCCCATCACAAATTGAAAAAAAAAAAAAAAACTTGCTTTATTCTCCCCTCACCCTCTGCTCACAGCCATGAGGGGGAGCCTTGATATCAGATTAGAATTAAATCCAACAGACACAACTGGGAATTATTGATGGACACATAGCACCAGGCTCTCTTTCCATGGAATGACTTCAGTAGTGTAGGAGCAGGATTTGGAATTTTTTGCCCATTTGACATGTTCCAGGCCAGAAGGGGGGGACGTTTTGAGAAACAGCAATTTTTTGGGGGAAAATTTTACATAAAGAAGCATGATTTTAATGGAATCACATTCACACCACAAGGTTGTTGTAATTTATAAATAAATATAAATATAAAGAAAGACTGAGAAAAGACAATTATATATTTCAAACTCTTTGACAAATTTCCTGTTCTGATGTTTGTCTGACTCAGGGTATTGTGGAGTTGGAACCAGAGAACTGGGTTGCTGGACTAGAGCAAACCATGCTCATCGTGCTGGTTCTTGGCCGATGGCTGATGCCCAAGGGCGACATGTCGCGGGACCAACTGTCCCAGCTCCTCATGGTCTATGTCGGACTAGGGGCGGACATCCTGGACATCTTTGATACCTTCAAGGAACCCGAGGTGAAAACCAACCGCTCTGTCGTCATCGTGGGTCTGGCCCTCTTCTCGTGGGCGATCATGCAGTTTCCTTTGGTGCTCACCCAGAAGCAACACCCGAAGGGTGAGTCTCCTCATGGGGGATTGTCAGACCTTTTGTGCTGCTCTGGAGCTCCAGGGGTCTCCACCTCCTGCTGCTCTAGTGAAGTGTGGAGCTTGCTGCTCACTGTTGGACTTCAGGACGGCCCATTCCTGATCTACCGTCTCTACCTCATGGTTCAGGAGCAGGTACTGAACCAGCTCATGATCTTCTTCACCTGCAAGAACATCCTCATCGTTCTGCTGGAGCTTTACCGAATCGTTGTGGTTCAGTGTGAGCAGCAGGGAGCAGCTGGACTGGGTTTGGAGAAGTGCAATGCTCTGGAGCTCTGCCGTCACACCCACGGGGGTGAGGAGGTGGGAGAGCAGGAGCAGCCGGGGGACACAGGGAGAGAAGTGGGGGGTAGAGAACAGATCTGTCACACAGACACCGTGGGGGAGACGGAGGGGGAGGGAGATCAGAACAGTGCCAGGGCATGAAAAATGACTTTGGTCATCAGAGAGGTGATGGGAGAAAGGATGGGAGTTCTTTCATAAACTGCCACAGTTCGAACTCTTGGGGGAGTCAGTGGACGAAAATTGACCACTGTGGGAGTTAATAAGTCATCACCATGGAGATCAGACATTCTTTTGATCGATGACGCTGTGAGAAGAGGTTCCTCCACAAATGGAACAAAATCACAAAAAGAATCTCATCAACTATCTGCGTGTCTCGTATCAACAGAACTGGCACATCATTTTTTACCTTTTACCTGTTTACCTTTGATACCTCAGTAAAAGAAAATAACTTGTATGTTTTTGTTGTTTTTTCAAATAAAGTAGTAAAAATAATAATTCTATATATATTATGTATATTATATACTTTTATTTAAACGTGTGTATAACTGATTATAATGTGAGATTCCATTGTTCATTACTATATACCGTAATTGTCAGTAAATACGGCCCAGGTGTTATCATCACACATCCACCTTCATTATAAAGATGCTGCAGAAAAAAATATTTCGTGCAGTTTTCCTTCTTTCCTTAGATCACCATGAGATGGCAGTGTTGCCAAATCATGCACCACACAAACCCACGGTGTTTACTTGAGTGGAACATACATGCCATTTACAGAGACATTAAAAAAGGGAGAGCAGCAGCAGCAGCGCTGATGGTAATCATTTTTTTCCGCTTCCAACATGAAAAGCCCCTCTTTGGTACTTTGGCCTTTGGACGTAATGATTCAGAGAGGATGCAGGAAGTCATGTGATGCATTAAGTTGCGTGGTTTAGTCACCTCCAGGGCTGAGGCTAAATAATTAAGACTGATGTGCTGGAAGACGAGACACTACATTCAGTCTAACAAGTAGGAGGGAGGTGGAGACGTGTGCTTCATTTGTCCAGGTTCATTTTCCTCCCGAGCACAATCAGCCTGTTTGAGAGCTCGCTGCATTTTTATGATGTCTGAAAAAGCACACTCGTGATTATGTGGGAGTTGTTCAAGTTTGACATGATTTGCTCTCACTTTCTCTTGTGAGAGATGGAAGGTGCTTGGAGATATTCCTCCGTACACCATAAACGCCAGAGGTGCTCTCTTTGAGTCTATAAAGACTCAGAAATGTTTAAACAGACGCTCAGAGTCTCAAGGTTTTTTTTTTTCCGAAGCACTTCACGGCAGCGAGAAAAAAGACACCAAAAAGTCCCTTACCCCTGCACTCCCATCCTCCCTCCCTCTCTGGCTTCCCTCCAGACAATACCTCTCCTGTCAAACAAGGAGCAGAATGGAGCACTCCTACATTTATGGATGACCCTCTCGTTCCATGTCTCCAAACCGTGTTGGGCAGACTGTGAATGAGTAGCAGCAACATCACTGAGTGGCAATTCAATCAGAGGCCTTTCTAGTGCCATTCTGTATCCGTGTCCATCAAACTGCTGGCCTGTGAGATGATGATGGTGACAACGACGGGAGCAGAGGCTCTGAGCATGTTAGCTCTCTGCTGATGTCAATAAGCTCATGATAGAGAGGGACAGAGGAAGAAATAAGTTCTGTGGAGACTTTTGTCCCATGAGGTAAGGATTTGCTTAGTTTTAAAAAAAAATAATATACAGTACATTGTTACTACTTCCAGGGCGCTGGCTTAAAGTTAATGTTTGCAGAAAAATTAGATGAAAATGATATAATATAAGAAAAATAGCGACTGGAGTAATTTAAAGAGTCAGGATAGTCATGCTTTTCTTGGATTTTTAACTTTTTTAACTTATCTATTGCTTTAACTTTGTTTTAGGAGTAGTTATAAAATGCATGTGAACATGTTTTAAAAACACATTGTTTTCTTTTAGAGACAGAGAGTGTTAGAGAGTGTTCTGGTCATTTCAGCATGAAATGACCAGAACACACATATAACAAAATAATCACATTTTCAACAATGCACAAGTCCCACTCAAAGAAACACACCAAACCACCATCATAACAATTTTATCTCTTGCACCTTTTAGTGGCAGCTCGCACACACCAGGGGAGCGCCTTGCTACATACTACATATACAGTATAGCTAGATTGTTGTCCCATCGTACTAAACTCATGTACCAGGGCAAGTATTCTGCATTTATAGCACCCCCTGCAGGATAATATATAATAGCCAGATTTAGCTACAGTAACAAAATCCATTCAAGAGAAAAACTCAGGACTGTGTTTCTGTAAAAAAAAAATATTTTTTTAGCATGGTCTGAGGGTGTTTCCTAAGGTCAAACAGTCATTCTGTATGAGAGCGCAGCTTCATGTCAGGATCTGGTTCTCAGGGAATCAATATATCCTGGTGACAATGTGAGGTGGGCAACACAATAGGCTGATGAAAGAGCTGCTGGCTTGTGATGGGACTCCTTTCCCCTTCAGATTAACTCTATGGTTTTATGCTTTAACAAGATTCCGTAGGCATGTGGGAGGATGGGGACGTCAGCTGATCCATAAGCTGCCCTACATAGATAGAGAAAAAGAGTGTGAAAACCCTTCCCCTCCTTCCCCTCCTCTGAGATTCTGTTTTTTTTTCCTCTTCTTCCCTGACTCTCCTCGGCTCAAGTGTTTGCAGACTCTCAAATGTTGTACCTAAAATCTGCTGAGGCCACTTTTCCAATTTGTGATTCTGAACCCTTTGTGCTTCAACCATCATTTACACCAAGGCTGTTTTTATTTTCCCAGTTTTTTCCCCCACAACACTATTAGTGCGCCTTCCTTTTCTGGTCGTCGTGCGTTTCATCTTCTTGATGCTGCAGTCACTTGGAATTACAGCATTTTCCTGTTGTTTGTCTATCAAAATGATTGTGGCAGCAGTGGTCCCTAGCTCATTTGACTTGGAGACCCCTGCCTCATTGCAGGATGATTACAGTTACGTTGTTTTTTTTTTTTTTTTTAAATTGATCCCCCCCTTTTTCCTGTATGACGTTTGCATCTGGATGGATGGATGGATGGATGGATGGATGTCCTCTCCTAGAGACTCCATCTTCAGTACATCAGAAAGAGTTTAGAGACAAGAGGATGAGATACCAGAGACGGAGAAAAAGATTTACCAGACACTACTACCAAATGTTACTTGTCACGACTGCTGCACCACCTTGCTACTTCTGTTTTAATAAACAGATTGTTCAGCAGCCGGCTCTCTGGGTCTGTGCCTGGAGCTCCTTTAAAATGGTTTTTGGATGAAAAATTTTCACAAAGCTCCTCAAACAGCCCCCAGAGCCTTCAGCTCTCGGCCATTCCAACAACAACAACAACAACAACACAAAAAGTAATAATAATAATATTGTGACTGCATCCACTTATTGAAAAAGTGACTGTTAGCATCCTTTTTTTATATATATTGCATTCAACTCAATTATACATATCCACCACTTAGCAATACACTTAGCCAGCCACAGAGACCTGACCGGACAGTCTTTGCTCACATCATATCACTGCAGCCTGTAGGGGGAAACACGTATTACTCTACATGTATTTGTAATTTAATTGCTCTTGTCCATGTGTTACATTTCCAGTCATTTAGTAAAGTAATATTACAGTTTGATGTTATTATATCACTATCATCAACATAAATGTCAAAATGAATTCAATATCAGTACTTGTGATAAAACCATGTTTTAAAATCAGCTTTGTTACAGACAATTAAAAATAAAACTGATTTTATCAAGTTCTTTTTTTAAGGCCAGGAATTAATGTTCAGTCTGACTGAACGGTTTATTACACTGCCTGAAACTAAACGCCTCACAGTGAACCTGATTGTTTTGGGTCGTCCAGGAGCTGAGGGCTGTTACTTTTTATTGGAACGGTAATAAACACAGAAAACGTTGTTCTATCAATGATAATACGTTTACAATGCTTAAAATTCCAAGTTTTTCATTACACACTGACTGTAGAAGCAATGATGATACAAAAACACAGAGTTTGGACAGTGTTGCAGAAGGTGTGCTCAGAAAATACCATTTTCCACTAAACACCACCATTTCTCAAGTTTGTACCAAATAATCCGGAGACGGCGCGGTGGACAATGACACGTCCAGCCGTGAAAGCAAAATGTTACCGCAGGAGAGTAAACGTGGAAAACAAAAGGCAAACTTCAAATAAATGCTGCAACCTTGCTGACAATCAGCTGAGGATCCAGCTCCTGCTGACTCACGCTGGATGACAAAATAATGAGCTTTACCTCTCAGGGTAGGATTCTGGAGGAGTCCACAGTAAATAATGGCCTTGATTTCATGTGGAAGGGGATTTTGTCCAGTTTTGTTGCTGCCCAGGTCTCATTTATGACAAATGATGAGTTTTGGTTTCATTACTGCCTTTGTGACATTATCATGGTTCCCGGGGTCAGTGGAACTCATCACAGCGTCGGTCTCCCGTGGCAGACGTCCAAGAACAACCAGGGTCCAAATTAAAGCCATGTAAGCTTCTGATAATGAGCAGCAGGATGAGCGCTCTGGAGGCTTTCTGTGAAAGTTTTAAATAATAAGATTCCTTTACCTCAGATAAATACACTCAAAGTATTTTACTTTTAAGGATGAAAGAGCCAAATATTTGGTGGAGCAATATTTTTCAGTGGGAAAAGAAAATTCGGTTTGCTTAAAAATACGTTTTTTTTTCTCATATGGCAGTGTTTGATCAGTTATAATGTGGAAAGTTTTGAGTCAAAGAACTTTCTTCGACTGTTTCTTTTTCCAAAGCCAGTTTAACTCCTGATTCAATGACAAACCAAATCTGTTAAAACATTCAGCTGCTAAGATGTTCTCTTAGCCTTTTTTATATTCATTTACTTTTCTGTTAATTGCGTTTAAAACCATTTTCATTCAGAATGCAAATGCGATCAGCAACAGTGAAATCTTTTTTCTTTCTAAAAACAGCCTTCACCGCCTCCTTCCATATAACCATTATGGAGAAAGCAGTGACAGTGAGCGCTTTTGTCAGTCAATCTCAGGTCACAGAGCATGTAGTGTTGAAATATTAATTAGCCATTACTTATGCTGTCCCCCAGTCCCCTCTAATCTGGGAAAACTGCCATTTTTTTCTGTTTCAAATCGACAACATGGCCCGTGGTCATGGAGGCCCAGGCAACGTCAGGACACGAGCGCTGCTTTAGGAACACAGTCAAAAGGCTGAGCGGATGACACATTTAGGACGCTTCAGAACAACCAGTGAACAAGCACATTTCTGACTTGGGCTCTTACGTACTTTGAGCTGCAGTATGCGTCTTGTGATATACCACGTCGTGATGCAGATGTCCTGAATCTGTCTGGTACTATAGAGACCAGCCCTGACCTATTTGCATTACATATACTCATATAGTGTCCAAATATACACAGCACATAGCCTGGAGTTCTTTCTTGCTCAGTATCTTGTGCAATGTATTATGGGATTGTGGCTGTTGTGGTCAACCCTTTCAAGAATGCATAGTGGTCATATACTGTGATGGACATCTATTCAAAAGCCGTGTTCAAGTGTGCAGTACACGTGATTTGTGGTGTAATGACACATCCATCACCAGCCTTAATGCAGTCCATGGTGGTGGAGTGAGGCCAAAGGTGCTGCGCTGCGTGTAGTTTTATAGAAATTCCCTGATTCTTCTCCCAGTTTATAATTTCTTGTAGTATCATTTATATAATCATAAGTTTTCAATCATGTTCTGTAAAATATTCATAGTTCATGATTAACTTGGTCTAGTTCTATATTATTTATGAACCCATCATATACCACCACAACTGACTCAGGTGTGTGGTTCCATTTGCCCCAAAATTTTTCAGAAAAAATAAATGCAAGAAAAAGAAATCCAATCTGTTAAATCCTCTTGTACCCATTTATACAAAGTATCGATGATATGAAGTACAAAGGAAATAATTAACTATTATCTGTAAATGGACATGATACAACAGTAGCATGAAAGATATTATTACACTCAATTACATACTGTTAATTCGTGCATTAAATGCAGGTCCATCTGTTCACCAGTGGGCGGTGCTACAACCAGAAGGTCAGTAGCTTTACTGAAAGTTCCGCTACTCTGCCTGCTGCAGTGTCCCAGGGCAGGTCACTCCACCCCCATGTTGTTCATCATACCCAGCCAAGGTTGCCACCCACCCACTGTGTCCTCTTAGTGACCATTCTCAAGCCTGTTGGGGGCGGACGCCGTTCTTCCTGAGGATGAACATCTGGTGTAAAAACTGCCAAATCACAAGTTCACCCGATTGGTCCCCAATGAGAGAAGCAAAGATGAGAGAAGAATTCATAAGTAATAAGACTTGATTGAACTAAAAGACATCAATCAATATCACATAGATGTGAGACAGATGTTAGAATTCCAAACAATGTCTGGTAGAGTCATTAAAACAAGTACAGACTCATCTCTACAGCGGATCAAACTGCTTTGACATTCATTGAACCTTGAATTGATCGTTTTTAAAAAAAATTTTGAACAACGCTTGAATGGAAACCTGACTGAATTATTAGACCTGTACAGTTTTTGATACAGCACCACCTGATTTTTTGTTTCTTTCCTCACACATTTTCAAAAGGAACTCAATTTCCTTCAGATGAGGTGAAGCAGCAGGTTGTGTGGTGTGATGTATTACATCAATATGTGAGGAAGACTCAAAAGAAAATTGCATGTAAAACTGTCTGTCCAAATGCTCTGACGGTGCAGTGAATCTCGCTTCACTCGCTTCAGACTCAAGAGTTTGAGTCTGGGGCCAAAACTTCCTGTAAGTCAGGTCAGCAGCTACGAGCTAATTAGACTAACGATGGAGTCATTTGTTCTGTGCAATCAGGTACAATTAACCAGCCCGTGCTCTCACACACAGGCCATTTGATGTGCTACGGCCCATACACATCCTGGATCGCACAACTGACTCCTCTGGACCATTACTGGACCACACCACTGATTCCACTTGGCTCTCATGGAGCGACTTCAGTGGCACACTTTCAGGTTCCAATGGTCATCATTCAGTAGTAAGTTAGAGCCAGGATTGGTCATCACAGGTTGGCTGAGATGGCCCACACACTGGTTCAGTTCAGACCATTAAAAGACTCTACACCATTGGTATAATGTTGTCCAAGAGACTGGTATCAGTCTCCGAGGGAAGAAGTCGTTTTAGACGTGAGTGAAACACACTTTCAGAATCAGGTCTGGATTAAACTGTGAGCCTGAAAATCTAAATCACATCATGGTTTTCTGACAGACGGTAATAAAACCCTGGCTCTCTCTTTACCGTGGTAACCTGATGATAAGACTGTTGGCTGACTGTTGGCTGACGTCCGGCTGTGAAAAGTCCTGAATATTTGTCCTGCAAGGATAATTATTTTGAGTTTGTCTTTTTTCTGTCTTGGGTCCATTCTTACAAACAAGTGTCACTAATCATCTGACTTCTGTGGACGGGAGAAGGAAAACAGCTGATTTAAGGTGCAGTGGGGATAGTTTCTCTTTGGTAATATTGTTGCTGCTATTCAGCAATTCAATAACAATCATAATAAAAGCAAGTGAGACAATACGTACACAACCCTGCTGGGTTTTGTTGACATAAAGAAGTGTCGCTTTTCAGACACAGACAGAGAAAGAGTTATAGTGAGAGGATCCTGTGTGATGTAGTGGCTGTCCGGCTGTATTTATGCAGAAAGAAAGTCGCATTCATTACAATAAATGCTTATGCTGCAAAAACCATCAATTTAACTGGAGAACGTTGGCTGCTGCTTAAGGTAATCGGTTTGAAAACTGAACAAATGAGAAAACATACATTTAAAGTAAAGCATTTTAGTTTATGATGTTAACATTAGAGATTTGTTGTCGGGTGGGATTTGAAGTGAGTAAAAAAATCATTTTCCAAGACACATATACAATAGTATATGGAGGAAGAACGTTGTTCCATATATTACTGTTCTTCTCCCTGTCCTTTTCTCTTGGTCAGCTAGTTTTAGTGAAGTGAACACACGTAATTGGTGATAAGAAAAGCAAAGACAATAATAATGGATCCTATAAATAAGGGTCGGGGGTTGCAGCACCAAAACTTGTGTTGTGTGATAGCAAAGGAAAATGAAAAGAATAACACACGCAGGAAGGAACAAGGAAGCAGACAGAACCCAAATGTAGTAGACAGGAAAACAACGACCGACTAAAACATCCAGAAAAAACAGAGTTTCACTTTAAACAGACAGGAACAAAGGAAATCCAGAAGATACAAAACAGGGAGCAGTAGGAAAACCACAGGAACTACACACACACCAACAACTAGGACCTGACCAAGACGGAGTGAGAGGTATTTAAACCCTGACGACCACCAGGTGAGACTGATGAACAGGACACAGGTGAGTGTAATGGAACTAATTAACCCTGAGAAACAGGCAGGCAGACCTGACCACTGAGCCACTGGTTTCACCACAACTTATTTAAAAGTCCAACTTGGCAAAGAGGCTGAACTGCAAGCTAAACCAAGGTAATACATGATTAAAAATTACAGTTTTTAGCTATAGACTTAAATTAAAATAAATCATAATTTCTAAAGTAGCAGCTCAGTTCTATTTGTTAATAAAGCCAAAGATGCCAGAGCTTTGTTTTTTCTTAACCAAACACAAGTTTTTAAAGTGTGACAGGTTGACGTAACTACCAAGAATCCAAACTTGCTCTAATAAAGTCAAAGTTTTCCTAAAGCTGGATTAAGTGGATATTAAAGCAGTGGTTGGTAATGCTGCGGGAGCTGAGAAATGTCATTAAATGGTTGTCCCTAATTTTAATCGGGTTTGTGCACAGCAATGCATAGAGTCAGGAATATTACCTTCTGAAAGAGGACACACACCAGTGGTTTTGGAAGCTGAAGACAGGATGGTTTAAGGCTGAAGAAAGAACTCAAGGAAAAGCAAACGATTTTTGTAGAATTAGCTCCACTCACATCCAGCCTGGCCCTGCAGTGTAATGTCACTACATTTTCAGGTGTTCTCTCTGCTTTTATTTAGTCAAGAAAAAAAAAAGGTTCAACGCTCCACTGTGTGAGAGCCCCGATTCAGTCGAATCATAATGTCTGACCTGTTAGAAACTCATCTCTCTTTCCAAATGTCACTTGGAAACAGATGGTCCTCATGCCCCCTCGTACGCTGCATGACAAATGAGTCAAATATGTGCCTGGCTGCCTCCAAAATCTGCTAAAAGAGGTGTTGAAATCCTGTAGTCTGTGGCCTGTTATTCTCAAAGAGTGTCCACATTATGTAAATCAATACCACAGAGGAGCCAATCCCTGAAGGAGGTGAGAGGCAGAGCTCATATAAGACCATGCAAGGTGTCGAAAAATAGGGCTCAATGACGGGAAAACGACTTTCTGTTCCTCAATGTGTGTTTCCATTCACCTTACAGGCCTAGCTGTGAAAATGCCTCTGGGTTTAATGGCACCAATAGGCCACAACACAGTATATGGGGCGAGTGTGTGCAAGTACGTGTGTGTGTGAAGTATTGCACTTCTTAAAAAGACAATAAGGCAAATCGTTGGCATGCCCGCTTGCAGATTGAGCCGCTTCAGAACTGTGGAAAATATTCCCCAAGTGGGTCGATATAACTAATGAAGATGTGAGGGAGGAAAGACTGTTCTCTCTAATGGGGGAGGTGGGGGGGAGGGGGAGGGGTTGACATGCAAAGCCTCCCTCCCACCGTTAGACACTGTTACGTCCTCACATCCAGACCAAGAAGCCGTGTTTTGTTTTCATCTCGCTCTCATGTCGCTTCCTCGTCTTAACATGAGAGGCATCTGACGACCGTCGGTGCTTGTCCTGAGACGTAAAGAACATTGGTGATGTCATGCGCGGCCTGTGAGTGTGTGAGAACTTCATGTTGTCGCTCCATTACCTTACGAGGAGCATTCCACGACACTTAAAAGTCAGTTTGACCTCAAAGAAAGCAATCTGCTGTAGGAGGAATTTCTATCATTGCTCTTTCATAAAAACACCGTCTGATCGATCGGGGACGGTAAACAGCAGCATTCTGTTACACCTATTGTACATGCACTGGGTTTTCGTCACGTTGCATCCACAGCTCTGTGTGTGATTATCTGCCATTGATTGCTCGCTGCGTTGTGTGATGCACAGGTTTCTTTTCTCCTGGTATGGTTTATATAATTACTGTATGTAGGACATGGGCAGCCAGAAGCGCTTTATTCTCTTTAGAGCACTTTGGAAAATGAATGGAGAAGATCTATTTCAGGAAGTGGGTTAGTTGTGAGGGGAAAGAGGTTTGATTCAGAGAATAAACACCAGATATTTTACACATTAGATTATTTGTTATTGCACCATGTAGCCCCAGGCGTCTCCCAGCCGTGTCGATGTTGAGATGAAGTATATCAAGCAGATCTCAGTGAGGATAAGAGCATTACATTCTGCCCTATATGTTTACTGCTGTATTGTATGTCTTATCTTGTACTGTGAGTCATGGACGGCCGTTTAGCAGCGAGCAGGGACACGATTATCTGGAAAAATGCTGAGGTTTCTGCTAAAAAAAAAAAAAAAAAGCATAAAGTTCTAGGTTTAGGTCGTGGCAGCATTAAAATAGTTAAATATATATTTACACGAGTGGATTAAACACAGAGGTATTTAAACTGTTGTGATTAGTATCTGGGGATCCAGGGTTAACACAGTGTTATAGGAGATTTTTGATCAGAGAGAATGTGTTTATTGTCCATCTACGTTCTAGTGAAGCAGTGAACACTGAGTTTTCACAGCCTTGGATCAGTGTCTAAGGACTACTGTATATAAGACCCTAATGATGGAGTTTGCCAGAATACCATGGCCCGTCTTCTACTGCCCAAATACCAAAAACTGTCAATAAATGTGTTGCAGCCATCCTGGGCTTTTAATTATGTTAAAAGTATGAATTTAGACTCAACTCTATCTACCTTATACTACACCAGGGCTAGCCAAACTTTTGGCTGCATAACCCCTTCTATATCCATATGGGGCTTACACCCCCCCCAATTCCCCCACACCATTAAAATCACAAAAAGCCGACAACGTCCATGCATTCATCCAGGTTTTATTAAGTTGGACTGAACCACCTGAGGTGAGAAAGTGCTGGACTCAGACTTGTATCTGTATCAAACCACTTAGAAGAGGTGGTCTCAGAGCACTTTCAGTGGAACCTGACCAGGTCATATCTCGTGTGAATACTGATTTTCCACCTGTGCATGAAAAAAGGAAACAAGTTACTGCACACTGTTCTGAGCTCACCTTTTCCCTGGAAAAAGGACGGAATGTCACTAATGTTAGAACCTAAAATGATGCTGTAAATGCAGCGGTTTTTCTAGATTGCTTCAGTCGTCTTGCTGTCTGGATAAACCAACCACATTAGAGCATTTTTACCTGCGACGCTGTAAATGCAGCGGTTTTTCTAGATTTCTAGATTCTAGATTGCTTCATTAGAGCATTTTTACCTGCGAGTTTTTAACTTTGTTTCAGTAATACTATGTAATTGATGTAATCTCCTGGAGTTGTACAGAAGATTAATTTCTGGTATGAGATGTATCACATTGGCAGAAACAAATATTGATAATAAAACTGCTGTCGTAGCTGTGACGTGTAATAAAATAAAACTAAGCTCCGTTCTTAGGTGTTTTTGAATTGTCTTCATTAAATTCCACAGCCTGACTCCTGCCATCATTTTCTTCCTAATGTCTCACCTACATTTACACGTTCCTGACTTGAAACTTAAAGTGAAACTTCGAGACTTACACTGAGGCATAAAAATAAAACTTGCAGCATTAACAGCTTTCACAGCTGGCACACAAAGATTAACATTGTCACGTGAGCAGCTGACAGGGAAACTGTAGCATACGTTTGACACTGACCTGATATTCTGCAGACATCACAGTGAGGACGACGTGGGGAAATAAAAGCTGCAAAGACATTTGTTTTTTGGCTCCTGCCTGCTCTTGATTAGAAAGCGCGCACCTGCTGATAATTGCATGAACACGTGTATCAGCTTCCCGTTGTTCAGTCTTCATTGTTTGCCAACTGCTGTTCGACCAAAACAGGCAGAGGAACAGCAAACACTTTTTGTTCTGTTTCTGTGAAAGGCTTGTAACTAATCATTCATTATAGAATAATCAGGTAATAAATTGTTTGTTTGGTCCATACTGCTGCAGAAGAGAGAAAAGAAAATGATGTTGTTGTCATCCAAACCTCCAAATAATGAGCAATTAAAAGGAATAAGACATTTTTCAATTTGCTGTAAAAAAACAAAAAACAAAACAAAAACCGAGGCTTCACGGCCTTAAATCAGTCATCATTTTATTTGTGATGATAGATTAAATACAAAATATGGCCACAGGTGGCGCTGCCTTGACAGCAGAAAACAATCAGAGCAATCAAGTTTTATTTGTTTTCCTAGCTATTTAGGCCTTAGGTGATGTCATTGTTTCAAAAGAAGAAAAAGAAGAAAAATCGATGTTGAAAATTAGTAAACCTTTTGGCAATATTATTATTATTTTTTAAAAAGCTTCCTTTGTGCCTGCATTCAACAAGAGGACTTGTCTGGACTCAACTCCAGTGTGAAGCAAAAAGTTCTTGTTGAAAATGTTGAAAAAATGAAAAAAACAACCAGCAGGAAATTTTAGTACCTTTAGTGCTATGTTTTTAAATTCTGGTGTAATATTTTAACCAGAGAGTTGTTATGACTATACTGATGGCACTTCCTGTTGTGGTAAACCATGGCTCCAAGGTTTTCTGGTTTTGAGCTGATTTGGTTGCATTTCTGTGGCAAGGCTTTGCTGCAGAGCAGTTTTTTTTTTTACATCCTTGGAACCAAAATTTCAAGAGTTTTGGATCATGTTAACAAGTTTTGTACAGTATCAGACTTCACAATATTCCATCCTTACAACAACAGCTATCAAATAGTACTGTTGTTTCCTGAAAATCAGGCTAAACACAACAGTACTAGCACATAAACATTGTGAAAAAAAAAGACTTTCTCTTTGCCACCGGCTTCTACAGAACAATCAATCAGTCAGTCAGTCCAGTTGAGTCTCCCTGACCGTCTGACTCTGATGTCCACGTCTGGTCAGGGGGAGTCCACAGAGTCCTGTCCTGAGAGGAAACCTGAGAGATCACAAGAACAGAGTGGGCTACAAGCTGGGGAAATTGGATGGTGATTAAGTGCCTGCAAGAACAGTACAGTTTGAATAAGTACAAGGATTTAGTGGAGCCGTGTCGGCTTTTATGGCTGATCTATGAGCTTGGTTGAGTTGTTTGTTAATGCTACGGTCTGTGGTGAGTTATGTCAGTGTTGGATTCGGGTGTCTACTTACAGACAGCATGCATATGAATTGTAGCCTGGCCGTTTCAGTGTCATGGGACAGTAAAAATTTTACTTGTTGCCCCTTTAAAATTAACATGTCTGTAATACGTTTTTAATGTGGACCAGCAGCAGTTAAATCCTAGGGTGTGATGGACTACAAATTCCACCTCAGTAATGCAGCTCGTTGGAGAGAGTGAGGATTTTTGTGAGACGGGGGAGACGACAGGGAGTGCATCAAAGTTTGATGAGGGATTTGTT
>NC_024316.1:6833275-6855172 GCF_000523025.1 Cynoglossus semilaevis | reverse complement strand
TGGTGAACATGGAGACGCTCCCTCAGTGGATGATCTAGTGTAACACTTAAAAGTTGGCCGACTGGTTTTATAACCACATTAATCTTTGTCGCGATCACACACTCTCTGTGTGTGTGCAGCATCGGCCACTTGTGGAAGGAAGAGCTCAGCAGGGCTTTCAGTGAAATAGAACCCGAGCAGGAGAGAAGCCGATCAGTTCTGCCACATCGATATACGGCGTGAGCTGACTCTGTCACTGGCTATAAAGTTGATTGCATGAGACAAAAATAGACTCTTCAGCTAAATTTATCTTTTGCCAGAGTTGTTCAACATTCACAGAGTAGATATCTCAGCACTGATAGTTATTTATATTCCATTTAACTTTTTAAAATTAAGCTTCATGACAGAAACTCTATCCGAGAGTTTCATTAGTTCCTTTAACAGGCTGTTAAAGGAACTAATGTATGCAACCTCTTCATCAAAGAGGGTTCTTCAGTTCTAAATGACTGAAGGAAAGATGCTGGTCTGTAAGCTGAACATTTGACGTCGTCCTGAGCCAATGGCAGGATGTCCTCATCACCAATTGGTTAAATTGCAGATTGTGTGAGAGGTCGCTAATACTCTCTCCCACACATGGGAGGTTTATGTCTGTCTGTGTTGTTTCCTGGTCTGTATGATGTCTGAGTTTTCAGGAAAGTGAAATCAGGACAAAGTCACAATTGGCTGAAGGATTGCACGTAACCTGCGTCCTCTGGGGGATGGTTTTCTTCAGTTTTCTTTCAAACCACTTCTCTCTTCTGGTAAGAATACGGACATTTCCATCATCAAAGAGTGTCCTTTGTCTCTCAGATGCAGATCAACAGCCCTGAAGAGCTGGCTCTCCTGTGCTGTCGCCTGCCTGTTGTCTGGTACAGTGGCTGTTTGATCTCTCCAGTGTACAGACCAGGACGGTCCTCACAACACGTTGCTCTGTTTGTGGTTTGGTTACTCGTCTCTGGTGTGAAAGAGTTTTGTCGGGGGCTGTTTCTGGGTTTGAAGTATGACAGATGAGATTTGACGCATGTCACCGCTGCGGAAAAGCAGCAATTTCATCACAGAGGCTTCTGAGAACAGCACGGCCTGACTACAGGTCCTCTGAATGATCTTTTGTCTGTACCACACAAGTGTTGTGCTGCAGAGTGGTTGTTAAGTGATGCTCATTAAATGACATGATGCCAGTCGTCATTCCAAGAGCATGTACGACGGCAGACTGCTGTGAAATAAATATATTTCAGGAAGTAAGACCAAATCCAAGCACTTTCCAGAGCACACTTACCGACCCTGGTGGGCACATCTTTCTTTGTGTGCCGCAGTAAAGTAGTTATGGTAATCGCTTGCCCTTTGATGCCATAAACTTTCCAATTTCATTTTAAATCTTTTTATCAGCTCCATTCAGTTTTGCAGCCGTCTCTCTGAAACTAATGCAGAACAAGCACGAACCCCTCCCTGAAACAACCGTGACTTCCTCTCTTTTTTTTGTCGCTCTCACAGTGTAAAGTGAATCCCTGCGCCGGCTTCTGCAAGGTTTTTCCATAAGTAAAAGAACAGACAGAGCCACTCCTCCTGCTCTGTGTGGAGTCAAAGCCTCACTTGCCTGATTGGCACCTCATTTGTTCAGCCTAATGGAGGGAGGTGGGCCCTTGGGTGACGGGAACCATGCAGTCGCAGCGACTGAGTGACAAGTCTGCTGCATTGTTGTAGACCCTTGGCCTTGACTTTGTTGTACGGCAAACAATTGCTTCAACAAGCAGGGATGCATGGTGCTACTGTACACACTGTGGTTTTGTTGTTCGTTCGTTGTACACACTGTGGTTTTGTTGTTCGTTTCTTTGTTCTCTTTCAAACTGAATACCTTACACTTGTTCATTTGTAAATTAATCAAATCCAGGTTCATCAAGTTATTGTTGCTCTAATACACTTGTTGTAATTTACACACACAATGTAATTTACACACACAACTTTTTAAAACACAGATGTACTGTGAACTCATAAATCACAAATAATTAGTAAATTATTAAATTAATAATTATATAATTATTAAATTAAAGTATTGCCTTTACAGTCAGTTCATACTGTTTTTACACTATCCTTTGTTTGTTGCAGTTTATTAAGCAGCGGGTTGATATGCCAAGAAATAGTTTTTGTATGGTGAATGTACACGTATTATTTAAGGGATTTTAAAATCAAACATGAAAAGAAATCAAACCTGTTTGATATAAGTTGAAAATATCTTCTTAAGCGGTCTCTATTTGACCAACTCTAAAACAACACACAGGATTTAAAGTGTAGATAAAGAAGAGAGAACACAGTGTGAGAATTTTATTAAAGAGGAACACAGTAGGAATCCAAACATTTGAACAAAGAGTCACAGTGAAAGTCTGATGTCGACAATGTAACATAACCACTGATACTGTAGGCAACAGTAGGAGTCTCCTCTACTTTTTGATATCACAGATTTTGAACATACTGTTGAAAATACACCAATAAACAGTCCCATGGTTGGTTTACCTTAAATGTAGGAGAAAACTCAAAGTGAGAGTTTGTTCTGCTTTTGTTGTTTTTCTTCTCTTTAAAGTTTGTTTTTCCAGATGAAACGTTGACCTGCGGATAGACAGGAAAACAGACTGCCGTCTACAACAAGGCTGAACTGCGACCAATTAGAAGGAAAGTTGCCATAAAGCAGTAAACACAACTGCTGTTGAGCTAAATGACATGCAACAAAACGCACCAATGCACACACACTGACACAGACAACCTGTACGTTTGCACACGCACACACACACACAGATGATTGGCAGTGTGGAACAACAGCTTGTTACCTTTGTCAGTCCTGGCATTTGTTAGCACAATTATTATTGACTTCAGCTCTTTTGTGTGGAGTTGCTGAGACTTCTCAAAATAAACCATTGGTGTCTGTAAAAATATGCAAAATAAATACCAGTGTGACGTGAAAAGCCTTGGGGCTGCTAGTAATAAAGGTACAATCAGTGTAAATATGAAAAGTTCATGCAAATATATGAACGTGAGCCATGTACAAAGACCTGTTAATGCCCAGGGTGTTTTGAGTATTTCCAGTCATTTATAACATTGTAATTTATTTTTGGTTTTGGGGGCAACTACTTTTTACTGCATTTATTGACATGTGTTAATTGCTAGCTTTAAATTGTGCAAACCTCTGCATTCTACAAGTAGAAGTTTACCATCTTTCAGCGCAGGTGAGGAGAGACAGATTGCTAATAAAAAATAAAAATTGTACTATATTGATCCCATATTTGGGAAATTGTTGTGTTAGCTAACATACAGTGCTAGTTTGTTTTGGAAACATGAGGTGATAATTCACAGGTGTGCAGGATCACATCACACTGATTGATTGACAGGTTGACAATAAATTGGCAAGTCCAGCAGCAAACGTAAGGCCAGGAATGACAAGAATGATTTCAAGTATTTCAGAAAATCAGAATTCTCTTCAGATGAAATTCTTTTTTCTGTTTTTCTGTCTATACCTGTTGTTTTGCATTTGAGCTCATAGGTCAGCAATCCTTGCATTGCTATGTAAGGGAAGCTAAAATGTGCTTTAAAGAAGCCATCAAACCAAGGTTATGAAATGATCAAAGCAGACCTTGTTTGTAGTATCTTTTATTAAAGAAGTCTGGATGTCTGATTTTATGACTGATCTATTTGAACAGGCCACTGTGCTGAGTTAAAACTTGGCTTTCTGTAAAAAAAAACAAACACTCGATCCCTTCTATCTCACAGCATACACACACACAGACACACACATGCATGGGTGAAATTTATGTATTTATTCATTTCCTCCACAGCTTCTTCAAAGCCATGTACACATCGCCCTGTGTTGAAGCTGCAGGTTTTTTTCTTTAATTATTAATTCAGGAACGTATCTTAAGCAGACGTACGCTGACGGGTTTCACTGCCGACAACCGCGGCCTGAAACAGAGTGAGTGGGAGGATGATTTGAGTAAGTGAAGAACTTCTGCCGTCTGATAATACATTTCACTTCAGCTGTGCGCTGTCTTCACTCATCCTCATGACGAGCAGCATAACGTTAACACTGGAGGGAATCTCTCACTTTGACGTAAGACAACAGAAACGTAGAACCATTTCAGGATGATGAGTTTGTTTTACACAAGGCATGTTGAAGATGAGCCTCAGTAGGGGTCTCAAACCCTGGCTCGGGGGGCCACCTCAAACCCATGAATCCCCAAGAATGTCCTGCATCCAGATGGCAAAGAATATTCAATTTTGTCATTGAGGTAAATTTGTAAAATGTTTGTATTGAACATTGAACACCCCCTAGTGTTTGACAGTGGCAGCAGGGGCCCCTCAGCTCATTTGCTCTACAGGGTCTGTGCAGCGTTATGACCGCATGAACTCTGTAGTGTGTGGCAGGGAGCGGATTGGCTGAAGGCAGTAAAAAGGGACCTGAGGATGAGTTTGATACTGTATGGCCAAATATTTAATTACACAGTCACGCCTTATTGGTCACGCGGCCATATAGTTCCTTACTGTATACAGTGGCCTGCAGTTCTTTAGTGTGGATGGATGATAAGAGAGACATATTTAGAAGCAGTGCTGGGAAAAAAATGGAACTGCTGTGGTACATTCCAGTATGCGAGTGACACATAAGGGGAGTGTAAAATCACTTTATCAGAAGAGAATTGATTCAATACTAACATACAGCTGCTGCAGTTTGAAGTTGTCATTGATCTATCTATGCATTTTTTTGTCTAAGGCTGTTCTAAGCCTGTGTATTTGATGAACAAAAAGTACAATTAGAGTGTGTTTTCACCCAGGTTTCCCACATTATTTTGACATGACTCTGCAGAGCAAATCAACTGATTACAAGGCATTCTTCTTCTTTGATCTCCATGGTAACAGTGCAGCAGCAAACCAACAAGGATTTATTGTTTGCATTCTGAAATTGCTTGTGTTGATGTTAACGATAAGACCACGATAGCAACTGTCTACTGACGGAAGTGATGATTGTGGTTGATAAACTGCACATTTAAAGGACGGGGAGCAGAATGTGAAGGCGATGAACTCTTCCCTAATGTTATCTTAATGGAGAATTGTTTAGCTTTATTTTTCAAGATAGACCAAAATGAAATTGAAAAAAATAAATGGTGACAATAGCAGGTAAGTTAAACCGATTGTACTCACTGGCTGCTCTTAGCAGCCGGACATCTTGTCCCTCAGCGTTGGACACCTTACAGAGCGTCTCACGTCAACATGCATTTTTTCTGTTCCCCTATTGTTTGAATGACGATGACGTTATGTTGATTTTTTCTTTCTAATAATTAATTCTAAACTACATACAAGCTTATTGCTAAATTCATGCATTTTTATTTAACCCATACAACACTGACATTATGACATCATGCGGATAGCATGTGACTACTGGCCAATTGTATAGAACCTTGAGCTTGAAACCGTCTCATTGTTTCCGTTGCCTATGCTCAGCTTCTTCACGGTATTATAACTCTCACTTGTTTGGCAACGCTCTGATTGGTTTTTTACATTTCCAAGCAACTGATCTGTGGACAATTAATTCCAATGAAACTCAGTAGAACCTCAGTGGCTGCTTTTTATGGAAATGAGGTTGAACCACTTTAATACCATCATCATTAAATTTTGATGGGACACCTTATTAGCCAAACATAAGAACGTAACATGTCGACGAAGTGTTTTTTGTCAATTAGTGTATTAATCCATTGTTAATTGTTTTACTAATTATTGTCGTCTTAAACCAGCTTTAGACCCTATCCTCTGTCTGGGGGTCTGGCATTAACTGCCTCATAGGAGGAGCCATATGTTCTTATTATATAACATTATTAATACAGGATAAGAATGGTAGATGGTCTAATTATAAACATGGCTGAAATATATTACAAACCCTTCAAACATGAGCATGGCTGGATTCTCTCCAGAAAAGTAAATTGGACCATTGGTGCATTATATAATGTTTATAATACATTGATACCACGGACACATTAACTCTCCTGTGGCTAAAATCAATGCTATCATCCTCTTATGGCTATTTGCTTTTACACTGCGGTGTCACATTGACTTAGACTTCATCTAAACGCCCCTAAAGCAGTGGCCCTCTTGCCTATCTCTTCTGTTTTGTGTTGCGGCTCGAGAAGCAGATGCTGAAAAATTATGGAAGCTCTTTGATGGCTCTGAGGCCGAACCAAACTAAATGGTTCTGGGAGAAGTCAGCGCTCCTCCAACAAATTGTGCCTCGGAGCGAGAGAAAGCAGCCCAGAAGACTGTACGTTGTATCAATTGTTTTTTATGACGCAAATGCATTTAGAAGTACAGTATGTACTGAGTCTTACGGAGAAGATTGTGCTGTCCATCACTGGCTGCACGGTGGTGAGCCCCCGCAGCAGTTCAGGGGCTGTAACAGCAGCCCTCTCCAAAACTAAAGCCTCACTTGAGTGCTGGTGTCACGCAGAGTGCACACATTAGACCTGCCCCCACTGCAACCCTTCAAGCACTCACTGTGGTAATGTCACAGCGGCCGCGTTCATCTCCTGACCTCCAGCTCTGTACAGCTGTGGTGAAGAATGGAAAAGAAAATCAGGAATCGGTCATTTGCTCAAACTGCTGTGTCCAGTTTTTTAAGAAGGACCAAAAAAAGCAACTTTTTGACAACAACAAAGTTTGTATCTCTCCTGCTCAGATATGCTTTGTTTCCCATGAGGGAACTGGAGCCAAACCCGGCAGACACTGGATGAGTGGCTGGAAACATCATGGACGAGCGAGGAGACAAGACACAGTCAAACCATTCACACTCACATTCACACCTGCTCTTAGACTGTGACAACTAGAAAACACTCTTCACACACAGGGAGGTCGGTGGTTTAGGCTACAAAGGTGTGGACCGAAACCAACATGAAGCCTTAGAAACAGGTTCTTTGTTGAAATTGTCCTCGGTAAATTGATTTGTTAATGTTGTGTAACTGTGGTACCGTACCATCCGTTATCACAGTGTGAATTACTAACCTGGAATCAGGTTACTGAGCCTACAGTACTACCACTACTACTACCACTACTGCTATTAGCCCAGGGACACAGTTGATGTAACAGTTACTGCAAATTAAATCTTTAAGTCTGTTTCTACAGACCTAGACCGCTGGGTGCCACTCCCATACTTTCTGCTATACTATACTATACTATACTGTGCTATATTATACTATACTATACTATACTATACTATACTATACTATGCAATGCAATGCTATGCTATGCTATGCTATGCTATGCTAATTGTTGTAGGACACACAACATTTCTGCCTTTTTTCCTTCCTCATTTCTCTGCAGTCTCTTTTCATTTCTGCACCCTGTTGAGTTTGTTTTTATGTTAAATATTTTTCTTTAAATATAAAGTGATAATAGTATAAAAATGTTTTTTTTTCACAGTCAGTTTTACACTTGTGTATATGTATCCTCTAGGCTTTGTTTTGTTTTTCTACACTCGTCCCAGTGATTCTGGTCTCCGGATTGTTAATGGTTCCATTTATTTAAGTTTACTGGTGAGATACAAAACCCATTTGGACTCACAAGTTTGCTTACTGTTTAATGACTGTCATTAGGCCAGTCTGAAAGTTTGGCTGCAAACGAGAGAATTAGTTCAACCTGAATATCTAATTGACGTCTTTCTTTGTATTTTGTGTGTTGGTTTGCCGTCTGTGTCTCCACAACTGTTTTGTGCAGCATTTAAAAAGCAGGCAGGGTAAAAAAAAACCAAAAAAACTCCAAGTCCGTGGATGGGCTACAACAGCTGCTGCTTATTTTTGTTTTAAGGTTGTCTGACTTTGTGTTCCTGAAAATGTCAACACTGTCCAGATAGAATCCAATCAGTGCTACAGTCTAAACTTTGCTTTCATTTGAATCTGTTTATTTACCAAAGGAAACACACTTTTTAAATAATTGGCTGACCACGGTCTGGAGGTTTTGTACAAATACTGTATGTTGGCTTCTGACAATCTGCTACCATCCCAGCAGTCAATACTGGGTTATTCTGACCAGGCTGAAACAGCCTTCATTTGTACATGTCTAATAATAGACCAAACAAATGAAATACCACATTTTTTAATGAAGGTCAACTTTGAGGACTTCGTCTGCTCAGTGAGGCCTTTGTTAATGTGTTTTATCTCCCTGACAAAAACTACTGCTCTGATAGCAGAAATACTTTTTTTTATGAAAGAACGTACGTTTAGGAAAGAACATACACAATTTTAATAACATAATTAATTTTATATACATATATTTATATTTATGTATATAAATATATAGAGACATTATTTGAAATATATATACACATATACTAATATATGTGTATATATATTTAAATATATTAAAAAATGTTCTGTGAATAATCTATTTGTATTATAGTGCAGCTTTCTGCAGTTCAGCAGTATATATATAAAAGGATACACTGGTTTATAGTTTATGGATAGAAGGCAGAAAAACACTTCAACTTGTTCTTTGTGTTTTTATCTCATCTTGTGGAGAACATTGGGATTCAACCTCAGAGGGAGAATAATTCAACATTGTGAAAGGATTGACCTTGACAGAAAATCATTCTGGTAATTCATTTTGATGGGATTTTTTTATTTATTTATCAGGGTTTCTTGGATTATTCTTTTTTTTTCTTTTTGCATCTTAATTGACAAAATAAAGTGCAAGCAGTGGCAGTGTCTAGTTTAAGACTTTTGCCACAGCAGTTTGACTCCCACTGTGGGGAAAGTGCAGCATTTGCTGGTTTCATTCACCATTTTCCAGCTGTTATGTGTTTTGTTTACGGTTGTTGTTGTGCCTGTAGTGAAGCATGTTTTCAATTCTGTCAAAGAAGGAGATGCTAAAGGGATAGTGTTTCTGCAGGGAAACCCTTCTTTTGGGTATATATGTTCTTTTCAAAATTGTTAGTTTAGCCTCATCTGGTGTATGATAGGCTGGAAAGCCAGTCTGTCAATTGTTTTGCTCTGTGTAAAACAAACTCCACTGTATGTCAAACTAAAACCAGGTAAAAACAATATAAGTTCAATTTTTTTTTTCAATCAGGGGTGGGCAATTAGGTCCACAAAGGTCTGCTGTGGCTGCAGGTTCTTGTTCCAACCATGCAGCAGCACACCTGTCTTGACTTATTTAATCAACTGCCATGAGTCTTCAGACAGCTGATTGGTCAGTCAGTGTGTTCTGGATAGGTTGGAAGAAAACCCTGCAGCCACAGCGGCCCTTTGTGCCCAGGTCTGTTTGAAATGGAGTGGTACGAACGAAAAGACTGGCTGTGTGTCTGTCCTGTAAGAAACCGCCTTCACTGCTTTCCTTGTTTTTTATTCTCATCGTGTGATAACATCTGGACTAACTCAGGATACTGTGACCTGAAACATTTGCACAGACGCCTGAGCAAACATGAAGGATCAACCACGCACATTCAAAGCTCGAATTCTTTAAAACAAATTGGAAAATCAAGGATCGATTTGGCAGTGGATGAGCAACGGAGACTAAACATTAGCATCCAGAATGCTAAGGTGAGGGGAAAACCGAGCGCTACCACCATGGACTTCATCTATAAGCAAAGGTAAGGCTAAGGTTTTTGTTTTTTTAAAATAGGGTGGGAGTAAGTGCAAAAAATTCAAGCATTTGATAACTACATTTATATATATATATATTAATATATATATTTTTTTCTTATCAAATTGATAGACATCCTTTGAATAAAGCACCAGAATTTAAAGTTCATTTCTATACTTTGTTTACAGTAAATTTGAATCGCTCAGACACAAGAAGGGTGCTCTGTTCATTTCTATAAATGAAGCGTTCTTTTTAGGACAAATATGTTCCTGTGTATATGTTTGTGTTGGTGTCAGTGTCATTGAAAGAGGAATGCTGATGGATATGAAGCATTACCAGGTGATGCTGATGCTTTTCGGTTCTTACAATTGTAAATCTGACTCCAGAGGAGTCAGTGCCTCACCAGCCATGGACCTCACCGCATGTCACTAGTTTATGGTAGTATTGTAGTAGAACAGCCTCCGACTGAAACTTATCTCACAACATTTACTATGAAGATGTTGTGAAGGTTGTACAGAGATCCTAAAGAACTGAGAACAAACATAAGAAATAAGTTCAAATATCTTATTTCTTAGAGTAATACACCTATAGCTCTTTCCTTCTTTAAAAAAATGGCACCAACAGCCACATTCTTTGTTTCTAATATGAGGTGAGTTTGTAATTGATCTAACATGGGTTTAGGCTACACACCGTTTCTACCATGGGTATAAAAGTTGCACAAAAGTAAAAAAAAAAAAAAAAAAAAAAAATCACTGAAGTACCACTATTAGAAGTCAAGGAGGACTTTTAAGTTGTTGTTGTACTTTTTTAACAAGGCTGCACTTAATGAGCTACACACACACATAAACACACACACACTCTCTCTCTCTCGATGGCTGCCTTCAGCAGCTGCTGCAAGTGTCTTACGCCCGATCAATCTTGATCAATTGAGGACAAATTCACCTCAGGTAATGAAGACACATAACAATGTTTTTCTGACGTTGAATGCCCCCCCCCACACCCCCCCCACCCAGAAGTGCCTGGAAAAATACTGCTTGTCTGGTAACTTATCTAATTGCCACAGGGCATCACCTCTGCTTTAGATTTCCTTTATTAGTTTTCCAGGCCCAAACGAGGCTCATTAGCTGGCTGCCTCTAATTAGAGGACATATATCAGAACACTCTGGGGTTTCTTACGCTGCATGCTGGGAAAGATGAAATGCCATTAATCAATCTAGCCTTCTTTTTAATGTTCTGGACAGTGGAAACAAACAAAATGCTGATTGAGTCAATGATGCAGAAAAAAGAGTTTAAACGATGCAGAGGAAATAAAATGATCAAAAACGCAGTCGTCCGTTACCAAATGTATTTGTGGAGAAACGTTCTCTGAGGTGAAGTCGGGACAGACTTTAATTTGTTGCTGCAGTGAATTGGGTTTTGTTTAAAAACATGCAGGTTAATTGGAAAACTAAATGTTTCCGTAAACAAACCACATGTCCAGAAAAAGTGGTCCACAAAACCAACAACATAGACTATGCACTCCAATCTGAATTTGTCAGACCAGTGGACAAGACAACAAGGCTTTAAATATTTAGGAACTGAAGATAGACAAAAACAAAAACCTTGGTTTGTGGTTTGTTTGTCTTAATCTCTTCCTTGTGAGGCTCCAGAGCCAATGAGCCCTCTGAAATGATCTTAAATAAGGATTAAATTTTGCTCTTTCTGCTTTTATTATTATTATTATTATGTTTTGAACAATGACCATTGATGTGAAATGACAGTGTGCAGCAGTGGTCCTAATCTTATTTGAGTTTGAGACCCCTACACTAGACCTTTTACAGTATATGGGCGGCAAGTCTGGACCGCAGGCAGGCTGGTCGAACACACATACTGTAGATGGACTAAGCCCCAAATCATTGGTCATTTTCTGCTGATCGATCTAAATACATTTATGACATTAGTCTTTGCTGGATGCTCCTTTTTGACCAAATCTTTATGCTCAAAGGTCGTTAGCATTTAGCCTGCTCCCTGGGAAACTTGCTGAAATGTCACCCATTGAATCCAAGAGTGGCAGCAATTAATTTAACCATAACAGTCTTTGACTGATACACAATGCGTACAGGAAGTTTTTGTTTTATGGTGTTTATTTGAAGTGGGCCGGCTCTCTAATAATGGGGTGTGTGGAAAACTGCACAGACTCTTTCAGGCAATTAAAGGTCTGCTCTTTTACAGAGCAGCGCTGGGTTTTAATTGCTTGACAAGAGTTGGAGGCTAAGTGTCAGCTCTTCATAAAGAAGAAAGAGTCGTACTGCAGTTATCTGAGGGAGACTCCAGTTCAGTGAAGAGAACAAAGGAAAAAAGCCCTCAGCAGTCTGACACCACAGTGGGTTTTCAAGTGTACTGTATTATGACAGCTTCACATTTGGCCCAGTCCTGTGCACTGGGCTCCACAGGCCATTTCTATTGTTAAAGTCACACTTCTCTGATCTCACCAGGCTTTTCAGACATGGCTGAATTTCAATAGCTTTCATGTAGTTTAAGAAAGTGATTCCATTACACTCAGGGACATTTTGTGACTTTAAGTTGCAATCATCAATGTAACAAATCCAAATATGTTGGAATTCTGGTCCCTTTTTCTTTAATAATTATTCATTTAAATTATTTGATTTCCCAGAGTTGTCAATGTTTTATCTTACAAAGTAAAAGTTTAAAAGACATTTTTAGTATGTAGAACTATATTTCATCTCTTCTTGATTTGTGATTTTTATCTTTCATTCTGCTGTAAGTGACATTTCCTGTGAGCTTTTGGCAACATAAAAAGTTAAAGGTAGCACACGAATGACAAATTCACTGTAATTAAATCTCAGCAGGAGTGGCTGGGCAACACAGATTTAACTGAATCTAATGTTCCAATTATTTTCAGGGCCAGTGCACTTCAGCGCTAATTCTAAGTACAATAGTTTGATGTTTTCTCAATATATTGATATAAATAAGTAGATATATATAAATAAATAAGTGCTTGATTTAAAATGGGGAAAAAGTGAAGATATTTACTGAAAATATATATATAAATAAATAAGTGCTTGATTTGCCAAGGATCAACATATAACACACAAATGTACTTTTTTGTCTCTGTCAATACTTTTGGTCACTGCTGGTATACTAAAGAACACCAAACAGCAGATGAAATTTAAAATGAGGAAAAAGTGAAGATATTTACTGAAAATATCTCTATATTTGTAAAAATATTTTTTTAAAAAGAGGAAGAACGAATGGTGAACGTGGTCATGGACAACATTTAACATGTTTAAAGCCAGGATTTAGTCCCTTAGCAACACCAGTTTCAAATCAATGGCATGAAGATGTAAACTGATCTGATACATGATGGAGCCTCATGTTGATTCCTAAAACCCACAGGGCAGCTGAAGCAGTCAGACAGACGTATGGGTTAATTGCTTTCTTATTGTTAGGCAGCCTCAATCATCAGAGGTTAAGGAGAAGGAAGGGTGTGCGTGTGTCTCTGTCTGTTAGACACAGCCACTCACCGATTTGTTTTTTTGTTTTTAATTATTAATACTAAACTTAACACTAACTTAAAATAAAAAAACCCAGTAGAGAAATAGTTAATGATATAATATGATATATGATATAATAATAAGGTTTATAAAAGAGGTCCTTTTTTGCTCTAAATAATAATACAAAGACATTATTAATTCCCTTTCAGTCTCTGTTCGTTCTTCACTCACACATGTACTGTATGACAGTGAGCTGCAATTACCGCAGAACAAAGTAACCTTCATTCCATACAGCTGTCTGTCACTGTTTCATTAACTGGGCTTTAGATAAGACAAAGAAAAATGATAAAGAATTAATAAAAATGAAAACTGGAGCAGGAAGAAAATAAAAGGAGATTCTGAAGAACCCGCAACAAATAGAAATAAAATTCAGAAAGCCAGTATTTTGGATGACAGAACCAGAATTACAGCTGTTTTTTGTGTAGTTCATTGTGGCTGTTTGTGGCTCTGCCAGTGTTTTATCCTCACAGACTGACTTTGTGTTAAATAAACCCCCCAACCCTAAGACCAATACTCTTAACATTTGTTTCCCCAAAACAAACACTAAACCGCGCTGAGAAAAAGCTTTAATGTGTCAAAGTTTAGCCTGTGGTCCTTTTATCCTCACTGCCAAAACCTAAATATCTGTCAGCGTATCTGTGCTTCCATCTCATGCCCTCAGCTCACGCTGCTCCTTCTGAAGTTTCCATGTGTGATGTGATGGGATGATACGGGAGAAGAGGAACTTTATGTTTGGATAAAATTATGTAAAAGTTGAGTATTGAGTTTAGTGGGAAAAAAAGTTTTCATGACAGTTGGATAGTGTAGCCATGAGCCAAATCCTCAAACTTAGTAAGTAGGAATCAACAAGGACCCTGTGTTCCTTTGAAAAAGAAATGTAAATGTGAAACTGATCTAAAGAGGGATATTTCTTTAGCTATGAAACAGTGCTGTCGTTTTTGACCTTAACCACATGTAGGTTCACAAAATTTGGACAAAATGTTGACAATATTTACTGTCGTTTTGAAAGCAGTATAGACATGATGACCACAGGGAGATACAACATTGAATGCCTCCTCACTGATTCCCAACCACTGTGTTAAATTATTCAATTTGACTCAAGTGGTGCAAAAACTAATATTGATTTACTGAAAATAAATTGCTGTAGTCCATCTATGCAGCAGTAAAGGCAAATACACTTCCACTAGGTGGCAGGAGTTATAAAAAAATACTCTAAAAAGATCTTTGTGTCTTTCACTGATTCCTTTGAGTAGAGCGGGCATGTGTTCAACTAAACAGGGTAACTGGAAACTGAATGAGTAAACTGTGAGTACATTGAAACTAGACAATCACATTTTCATTAATTATATTTTTGTAAGGTTGTGATTTTTCTAACTAAAATATATTGGCTCAAAAGCTTTGAAAACACTGGCAGAACAATAGTGGTCTGACTGATTAATGGACCAAAAAAATATTGATTCATTTTTCCAACCACTATTGTACTTTAGTAGCCTGCATCCCTAAATCTCCTGAAGGGAATTCCAGAGGGATGAATAAAGTCTGTCTGTCTGTCTATCTATCTAGTTTTCAAAATGTGTGTAAGAAAATGACCTTTGACACTGTGTTAGGACAGACCCTTGGGTTACCCTGATGTGGGCCACAGAGCACTTGAAATATTTAAACGTCTTATTTTCTATCTGTTCTCATTCTCAAGGATTTTTCTCCCTTTAAATTGGAACAAAACAAGCAACAAGACGATCCTGGGAAATGGAGGAAAATCAATGAACCAACACCTGTGAATACAATGCATTTGTTGCTTGTGGCCTCAGTTTTACTGCACATTTCTCACAATAACCCTGGTGGTCACAAGAATAATAGGCAAGCAACTGAATTTCAAAGAAAAACACTTGTTTGGTTCTGTGTTTTGAGGTATAAAAAAGACAGAGTAAAGCGAGGGTGTAATTAGTGTTAAATGAGGAGTAAAAACATGAAGCCATCCAACAAAACTAGGTACGATCTAGGAATTAACCCAAAAAAATGCAGACAAGAGCTGACGTATTTTCACAACAAGCTAACAATCCACCATTCAACTCAACTTGATGTACCCTTGATAGAAGGATATTGTTTAGCTTCTTCTAAATGTTAAACAGTTATATTTCAGTGGACACCATTGGCCCTTCTGTTTATATAAAAAGTCTAAAGATTCCTCATCTGAGTGCCGTCAGGCACTCGATGGAGATAGAAGAGCTGAGCAGAGAGACCTCTAAACCTTCTCGCAACCTCTAATGTGCTGCAGCCACTGAAGAGGCGAGAGGCTGCAGTATTGACTTTGATCTGAATTGAGTGACTTTCATGGTCAATTTTACACGGACCACAAGCTCTACGCATCAATTCAGCCCCCTGAGCCCCCTGGCCGAGAGGAAATGAGTTTCTTTCTTCACTGGAGGATCTACTGCAGTGTGAACGACCTAATACACGCTCCCCCGCTCTCACATGACATGATATTGTCTCAGTAACACCTCCCCCGCCCCCCACACACTTGAACATTGAATTCTGGTATTTCTAAAGTCTGCGTCTTGAATAGCAGGCTTTCCCTCCACAGCTACTACTCACTGAAATTTCTTCATATCCCTTAATCTACTGTAAACACTTGAAATAGTAGAAGCACTTCTTTTACAACGGGATATTTTGAAGCACACCATTTAAAAAAGAGAAAAAAAAATTCAGTGGAGACATTTCTACAAACCATCATGAAGAGGGAACTGAGGATCACAACTTTTATAGATTTTCATTCACGTCCTGATTCAGAATCAGGCACTACTGTATTTCTGACCAGTACTTCATGAGGCCTAGCTGGAGAAAAACTTGTCGAGTCAGCATCTGCACCGCCAAAATAATAGTGGAATAAGAAATAAGAATGTTCCCCAAGGCGTTTTGTTTATGTGACTTATAAAAAAAATAATGAACTTTTTTGCAGCATATAAATTTTGGCACGTCGTAGTGAGTAATGCTCAGGTGTACAATTCCATTTATCTCCCCGTTCACACTTTGAAGTTAAAAGTTATATATGAAAAATGGCTTGAAAGCATCTTTAAAAGTCTGACCAAAATGATTGTATTCTAAAATCTTTAAGGAGAAATGCAATGTTCCAGGCATAAAGGGTTAAAGACAATAATAATGAAAAATGCAGGTCCCCAAATCTAAAACCCTAATGCTCTCACTCTCATCCCAAGCCTTTTCAGATTCATCACATCTGTGAGTCTGGAGGAAAGATGTGAATAAAAGGAACATCCTAATCGTTCCAACTGTACCACCATGACCTTGAGACTCTATGTAACAATGGGTTTCTTTCAACCTCAGTGTGACCTCTCATCCATTCTCTTGTTATAGTTTTTCAATTAAAACCCAGCTGAGGTTTTAGTCCACTCTCCTAACCTGTGATTTGGACATTTATTTATCTTTATTTTATGAACTTGTAAATTGGTCGTCGCAGTATCTGGAAGCTGCTCCCATAATTTAATACAAAAAGTTTCCTTCAGGGTGTGAAGGTAAAAAAAAGACCAGCTGTAAGTGATACTTCTGAATATACAGTAGAGGATCCCACTAGTCTAGTCACTACATTAGGTACACACAAAGTATTCACTTAATAATTTACCATTAAATGTTTGCCCTTGTAGTGAGGGTACAATCCCAGTAGATGCATAGTTCAGAATTGTAGAGGATAACAGAGATATTAAAAAAATGTTAATAAAAGTCATTCTTATGGTGTAGAAACACTTATTTCAGTCACCGCACATGTCTGAAGCTGCTAAATGGCATTTTATTTAGTTGCCAAATTAGTGGCTAAGAGCTAGCTGGGTTTGAAGCAGGCTTACATTACGGTGAAATAGTTCATATATAAAAGCCCCACTCATCATCGATATCTGGTGTGTTTCTGGGAAACCCTCAGACTGTTGACATTAAACAGTAGTTGAACAGGTGTCGACTGTGGTTAATGGTCATCAAAATATTTTTGAGAAATGAGAAGACTGTGATGACTGTTCTAAAGCAAGAACACTGAGGAAGTGTGGATTCAAACCTGAGACCATCTGTGGGGAGCTGAACCTTCTACTCTCTGTGCAGCTGCTGTGCTGTCCGTTTGGCCTTCCTCCCCTTCTCTGGGAGTTTCCACTCCAGGATTCCTGAGTGACACTGGTGAGGTTTGCTCTACCTGATGCAGCCCTGCCCTTTAATCCACCGCTGGGACTGTGGCTGGGGAGTGATCTGCACACAGCTGGATATAAACCTACACTGTCTGGGTCAGAGGCAAATACTCTGCCAACTGGCTCTAGGGAAACATACAGTCGGCTCCAGGCTGGAGTTAGATCTGAGTAGGAGCTAAGTGATCTGGATTAATATCAGCCTTATCTCCTTACCAACTGGATTTAGGTGAGGCTTTTAAATGCTACATTACGTTGGTTCTGTCTTTGCCTCTGGTAAAAAAAAAAAAAACAAGAAAAGTTTTAGATTATTTTAATCCATGTCATGAAGCAGATTGTTTTACTCTGTACTGCTGTCACTCCATCGTCAGAGTTCAATGCTTTTGTCCTGAGGGAAAATATCAGAATTCTGTCACCAACACTAATAAATTAAACCCAGGCATGAAACCAGTACAACATCACCCTGCACCAAAATGATACAATCTACTTATCAAAAAATAAAATACAATTTTACACTGTAGGAAAAATGTCATTTTATGTTGTGGTCACCTGTGACCTGGTGTGGTCCACGTGATAATATAAAATAATAATCAAAACGATGAGCCAGCTTGTCACTGTCGTCTAAAACTAATCCTGCAGCACTTCTTCTTTCTTTTCTTTTTTATTCGTACGCCTTTCACACCATAAAATCACAGACTTCATTGCTAGGCAACTAGTCTCTGCACAAAGAGAGAGAGAGAGAGAGAGAGAGAGAGAGAGAGAGAGTGTGTTTACAGTCAGAGCTGTGCTGATTGGGGGAGTGGTGTCTTTCCATAAAAGAATGGGTAACAATGGTTTAAACAAATCTCTATTGTTACCAAGGGCTAAAAAAAAAAAAAACAATAAAAAAAACTCACCCTAATAATTTGCTGATCCTGCAGAAACGTGTAAGACTGTGTCGTATTAGAGGGTTTGTTCTGGCTTCTATTGTTCACTGCCTGTTCCTAACACAGCATATTAAAATCTCACGACGAGCGGCGCCCTCTGGATTACCATGCTGTAAATTTACAGAGCAGAGGGGAGGGGGTGGCGGGATGGGGGCTCAGGCTCTCTGGAGAATGGAAATGATGAGGTAATCATTCACCCTGATCTGAATTAATAAGGCCTCATTAGGCAGTTGGAGACACACTGCCGTGCTGGAAAAGAACCCACAGTGTGGATTCATTCTATCATCTCCTCAGCTCAGATTTGGCTTCAGCAGCCGCCGGCGCTCACTCTGTTCGTTATAGAACTCCATGTCTCGTTACCCGTGCATCGCTCCCCAATCTAAGATGCACGGGACTTGTGCAGTTTGTCGATTGGAGAAACGACAGCGTGCTACATGTTCACACTTTGTCACAACGTAATAAGGAATAAAACGCAGCTCAGCACTGTAACGTCTGGTAGAGAAAGCCTTTTGGTTTGATACATTTAGCAGCTGCTGATTGTTTCGCACCTTACAGCAGATCTCTCTGAATTTGAATGTATTTATTTTTTTAAATAAAACCTCTTTCTCACAAAGGTGAATATTTTATTAAGACCAGGGTGAGCATAAAACTGTAATGTAATGTACAGCTTTGGTTCATCCATTTAGGACCAGCAGTAGAGACTCCCAGCTGGTCTCACCTCACTCTTATGAGGGACATTTATATTTTTGATCATATATACGTATATATATATATTTACAAATACTTTATGTTTTTTTGTGTCTCAAATAGAAAAAAGAAAGTATAAACTCAACTGTGCCTCAGTCTACCTTTGTGTTTTTACATAAACCCTAACCCTTGAGTTGAATGCCCTGGTACATTATTTATTATTGATTCATCCTTTATTGCCTCATTTTTTAGCCAAAACATTGATGGATACTGCCAGTCGCACTCTACGCTGATTATTCTTCTCTGCAATAACGTGCTGCAATACATCCTTTGAGGGCCACTACCGCCCTCTCCTGGGTCTTATTTTCCATCCAGGGGCTTCCCTAAATTCCTGCGTATCCAACTGTTAACACTTCATTTTCATTCTGCAGATGTCAGTGGTTTGTTCTAGGTCATTGTATAAAGGCCTTAAGCCCCTGAAGGCAACTTGTGACCACTTTCATTCACCTTAACAAAAGTAATGCGCAGACAGAGCCAGACAAAATCACTCTGGGGATTGATTAAATGGCCGAGGACCTCACCACAATCTAGATTTCATTACTTTGAATAATCAGCTTTTGTGTTGCTGCCAGTCTGCTTTGAAAATGAAAGATATTGTGAGGGCAGATCTCAGAGGAGCAGCTGAAAGAAGTGTTGCATGAGGACGACTGTGATTCTGGGTTTGTTCCCACAGAGCAGATGACCTGATGGAGAGAGTGAAGGGCATTCTGGTTCAGGAGCACCACCTCAGCCTCAGCCAAAGTGGATGAGACATGTGGCTTATAAAAGAAGATTTATAACAAAAATAAAACAGTAAAGTTACTGACAGTTTGTTCTGTAGTTTCCTCCTACGCTGTCCATGGTGCTGAATTTAGAGCTAAACACTTAAATAACCAAGTGTCTGAAAAGGAAAAAAAAGAGACAAGATTTTAACAATGGGTGTGAAACCTGAATGAGGTCAGACATAATATCTCTGATAATTATTTTTTTCAGTTTTTTGATAAACTGTTGGTGGAGTTACTGACACAATCCCACGTCCCTGGCTGACTGTTACAGAATAAATCACTAGCGTTTAGGGATCTTTAATATACATCATGGTACAGATGTTCAGTGTGGTAAAAAGGACATGGAATTCCTAAACAGGTCAGGTCACTTCACACGCTCTGACACAGCAAGGTTTGTATTGCCTTGAAGAGATGTAGGAAAAGAAGACAGAGTCAGAGGAAGGCTGGAAATTCCCAGGGAATATCTGGAGATGACAATCACCAAGATGTCCAGAGGAGATAAAAGTATCAGTGGACAGCCGGCAGAAATGGAAAAGCAGTGGTGACCACTTTAGGGCACCGTTTTTCTGACCACAGGCTTCTCTGAGCTAGGATCACAGTTGAGCGTATATGGCAGAGCCTTCTCACTTCACAGTTGAGCGTATATGGCAGAGCCTGATGCAATCATGATGCAAATCCCATTTCAAGAAAAAAATGGGAAACATTATTTTGTCCGCAAAAAACCATATGAAAAGAAAAATAATCATCACTTTTGGTTTCTCCTTTCTTTCTTCAGGGACTTCCAATTCACACTTACTGTATAATAAAGACAGGCAGGTCTAGCCAGATGCCATTTCTACGACCAGTGCTCAGCTGCAGGCTGAAAAGCACGGCATTGATGTTGCAGGTGCAGCACCTGAGGAAGGGAAGGTGAAGTTGCCTGCACAACGCCGCAGCGAGGCCACTGTGTAAAAGACAAATATTGATGACGCTCTGTGAAGTGTTGGATTGGTGTCTGTGCTTGGTGTCAAGGGTGAACCTGCATGTGACAAACCTTTATTATTCAGAAGGTTCTGGGTTCAATTCCAGACTTGGTATATGCTACCGCTCCGGCAGCCTTGTTGTTGATTGGTTAATGGATAGTGCAGAGACCCTTAACCATTCAGTACCATGTATATGAGGAGAACAAGCAAATGTACACCATTTGTTGTGGTTCTGTAGCTTACACATCTTCCTTACTTGTAGGGTTCGAGCCCCAGAGGAACCACTGGTTGGACAGCCTGTTGCAATGAATAATGTATTGAATTAAAAAAATATGAACCTAAACACATTGACAATAAAAAGGCATCATCCAATTTAAGAAAAACTGTAGACAGATGAATATGTACTCTGGTGTGAGAACAACAGGAGTCGATGTTTTTAAGCGCTTCAATGTCATCCTTGTGTTCTACTCCCTCTAATTAATGTGCGAGTTCTTCTGGTCCACTTTCCTGCTGCTCTTATCCACTGCATACTCCAGTCCACACTATTGATTTACAGATTTGATTGGTTGAATAAATCTCTCATGGTTTTCTCTCCCTATTTCTTTTGCAGGCTGTACCTCTGTTTCTTTGTTTAACTGAGCAGCAGCAACACTGATCTGACAGTCAGGTGTGAAGAGAGACTGGTCACGATCCTCTCAGGTGTGATAAAACGATTAGAGCCTCCGTCACCGTGTCGGTCTGAGGTAAAGAGGTTTGTGAATACAGGTACAAACTGTAAAATTTGCTGCTTGAGTGATTATAATCAAGGCTCCTCTGGAACCCACACACAGCGGATTAGATGCGTCTGCTTTGTTCCTAAAGTATTCCTAGTTAAGTATGCACGATGCCCCTGCAGCCAAAGACATCAGCTCTAATGTGTGGAAAGGTCAAAGGGAGAAGAGGCATGTGGTCGCGCATGGATACAGAGCCATTAGCCAGGCCTTTCTCTCTCTCTCGCTCTCTCCTGAGAATTTTAACCTAAATATAAAGCCGCCTGTGTGACAAGCGACCTCAACTGCATCAACTCCTCCTTCAAAGCCTTTTGTGATGCACGACGCCCACGGCTTCTCCGCAGAGTGTACGGAAGCAGCGCGGGGCCCGTAAGCTTA
>NC_024316.1:6820494-6832475 GCF_000523025.1 Cynoglossus semilaevis | reverse complement strand
AGAAGCATTATAGGCTGCGCGACGCCCGCGACTGATAAACAGAGTGTAGGGACGCAGCGCGGGGCCCTATTGCTTCCTGCTATTTGCCCTAATGGTTTTGCATACCTCACTCAGTGAAACAGTGCCTTTGATTTACCTGAGTGGAGCAGGCAGCTGGGAGAACATTGAGACTCCAGCTGATGGGTGCCGCGTACAGCGGCGATAAATAATCCAGAGGGTGTGTTTAACAGATAAATGGCTTTTTGCTTGAGTGCTGTCCCTCCTGCACCGAATGCGTGGGACAGGAGAGGCTGCCCTGCTACCGTCCTGCTCTGTACACTGTTTATTCTCAGTGCCCACGGCTAAAACGCTCAGCTGCTCTGCTTTCTTTTCCCCCCCTGGAGACCATTCAAGTACATGCTAAGAAAAGTCTGACCCACCAACAACAGTCAATAAAAGTTTCTTGCTGAAACATTTGGCATCTAATAGCTTTTTCTACAGTGTTTTTGAAGGAAATGCCCCCCCGCGGGAGGTCTTTCAATCACTCACCAGGAAAGAAATTACATCAACTAATGTTTTTCCACTTTATTTCCTTATTGATGGATTTTGAAAGTGCATTTTATGATCAGGGAAAAGAACATTCTGCCTGATAATGATGAAAAATCCTTTTTAAAGGTCTGAGTTAAATCTGCCTTGCATTCATGCATCGTTGGCTTCTGTGTGTGTGTGTGTGTTTGTAACACCAGCAGGGTTGGTGTAAACATGAGGTGTGCCTCCTGCTGTGAACTGTCTGCTTGTAGCTCGTGAATGAGAACAAAGAAAGCAGGATCTGCTGAGCCCAACCAAGAACTGTGCAAACACACGTACAGTAGGAGGAACATAAACTTTATAGAAAGATCATTTGAATTTCCAGTGGATTTAAATAAAGGATACATGATGTATGAAGATCATTTACTGAATTACAGGTTACAAAGTAGCATATTTTCTGGATTATAAGTCGCTCTGGAGTATAAATTCCTCCAGCCAGCTAGAGGCTGTCAGTGTGAAAATAACAAACGTAACATTATATATTTTAATAAGTCGCAAACCCAGCCAAAGGATGAAAAAAAGTGCAACTTATAGTCTGGAAAACATGGTACATCATCAGCGTACGTCCTCCACTGCACCACCAATGGAATCAGAAACATTTACCACAAACATGAAGAATCAAACCCTTGTTGTGGCCTGTTGTGCACTGAATAAAAAAAATCTGAAGAAACATTTCAGTTGGCCGATTAATAGATGTAGGTCGTAGCAGCTGTCACACTATGATAGTCATCTTAAATTTCTGACACCGCAATACTTTTATCTCAGATTGCCAGAAATAAATGCTCACTCTATTGTTAACAAGTCTGAGACACAGGCATCAACACTGGGCATCAACACTGGGCATCAACACTGGGCATCAACATCCACTCTTCAAACTGCAATCAAGGATTCAAGACAAGCTGAGCAACAACCCACACTCAGCCCCGTGCAAAGAGAAGAAAACCTTTTTGGAGCGAGATTAGACGACGGTGAAATGGCCAGACTAATATGTTGTGACAACTCTGTCCACCGATTGGAACCGGTACTGTATGGACCTGATCCTGTTTGATCTTTGGCCTCATTTCTAGAACAACCAGCAGCAGCTGATCAGCAGAACTTAGAGACCATGAAGAAATAAAGCGCTGAAGCAAGTCAGAAAGGTGGAGTGGAGCAAGACCGTCAAGGCATTTATAAACCCACAGGAGGATTTTAAAATCAATTCTACAGCACGCTGGGAGCCAACAGAGAGGGAGGCTGGGATGGGAAAGTGCTAACACTTAGGGTGCTCTTGTTAAAAGGGACAATTCTGCTGAGGTTGAAAAAGAGAACTCCAGGTGGACCCAACCAAAGATACCACAGGGGAGGTCCAAAATACTCATTTCAAAGCTTGAATCATATTTTCTACTGTAGTTAACTGAACAGCCCTTATCGAGGCCTTTAGAAAACCCCCTATTTGAAGAAATGGTCAATATTCTTTATATAAAAAGTTAAACTATTATCCAGGAATATTTTACTCCAGGGTTTTTAAGGTTTTTAATTTCTTATAAAATATAGGTCATAAAACAGAGTTTTTGTCATTTAGCAAAGGGTGAAATACATTTGACTCTCATCTGCATTTCAAGTGACAAACCATGTTTTTTAAATGGAAGAGTAGCAAAATAAAAAAGCGTAAAAAAACAGGATTTTACTGGCCGTCATTTATGATACACATGTACTGGACGTCACCAGTGCTGCGCAGGAATAATGAGCAGACTGAGGGCAACAGTAGTCATGGTAGGGGGCACATATAAAAACACATGGGTGAGAACATCACTAGGATCATTAGAAAAAGGGTTAGAAAAAATGATTAAAAACCATTAAAAGTTGAACCTGTCTGATACACTGTGGAAAAGTATTTAGCTGTGTCTAACAAAGACATTAGAGTTGATGAAAACAATCTTCTTCGCATGTTAGTGTGAAACAGATACTGGGAAATTGTTTTGTGCAGGCACTGGTTTATGATTGTGACAATCAGAGGTGCAGTTTAATTTATTCAGTCAACCTTTGAGGAGAGGGGAACGAGGCCTCTGACATTTTCAAAGATATTGTACTTTAAACTCACTGGCATGTGATTTATTGACATTTGTTCATTAAATGCCTCACCAAAGCTCCGCCCATCTACTAGTCTTACCCACATTATTAAACTACATTGTACCGACACATTATTTTTTTAAATATTTATTTTTACATTTGAAATTACACTCCAATATAATAATAGAAAAAAAAAACAAAGAAGAAAATCACCTCTCATCATCATCTCTTTTTAAAGAGAACACATGCCTAGAGGAACCACATACTTAATGGCACTTCCTGTGTTTTTTCTTTGGCCTTTCAGACGTTTATGTTGAGTAAATAAGATTCCCTGCAGTCAGTAAACGCCTCTACATCACTGCAGGTCCAGGTTAGGGATTTCTAATGTTAAAGGTAGAGCGAAAGAGCACTGAGTCATTTGTAACTCTACAAATGTGTCGACTGAACTGTGGTTGAGGAATAATGAGATACCAGTTACAAACTTTGATGTGCAAAAAACAAACAAAAAAAAACAACATAAAAAATGATTATAGGGTGAATTAAATACATATGCATCCATTATGTAAAAAGCATAATGTTTGTTTGGTGTTAAGGCCTAACACCAAACGCCCAGAGACAATAAAAATCCACAAAACAGCACAGCAGCCAGAAGTCGACTGTTTAAATGCAGGTTGTTACCAATTGCTTAGTTGGCAGAAGTGAGTATTTCTTTTTAAGAGCGGAGAATGAAAATGTGGACATTTCACCATCTGCCTTTGGAGAAAGAACAGGATTATTAAATTTTAATTGTTATAAACCAACTGGCTGCTAGAACAAAGCCAGATTTACTGTGGATTTAGGAAAAGAGTAGTGTCCCAATTGTTACAAAGGAAATCGTTCTCAAAAATGATTAGGGTTTATTGTGAACAGACTTCCAGCATGTTTGATTATCTTTCATTTTTTGTTAATGGTGAAAAAAACATTTGCTTCAGTTGCAAATTAAAGAAAAACCTTTCGAAGAAGTCAACCTTCTGTTCACACTATTGCATTGACTTATAAAAGTCATTTATTCAGAAAAAGGCACTTAAGGCTGTTGCTTTAGCAACACCAACAGACATATACTAATAAATATCTGTTACCAACAAACACAAAGTAAAACAACAACATTTTTTAGTAACCAACTTTACACTTTACTCTCATTTTCTACAAAAGTAAAGTTGAGCCCTTAAAGAAATACACATTGCCACAAAAACATAAAGTCTGGCAGTTTTTTTCCTGATGGCTTGTGTCCCTTATACCTAGACTCCTCTTTCATCTGTTGCTGTCAGTAATGAGAAAGAAGAAAAAGTCTCACCAGGATGAATAGGGAACAACACCTAATAAAACTGAAGGTGACCACAATAGCACTGCTGGATCATTTTGGAGGGTATAATGGGTCCATTTTCTCAGCCGGACCCAGTTATCTCTTCAGAACAAACCGTCTTTGGTGTGAAAACAACAGGACAAAAAATGTTTTCCCAGAGTAAATCAGAAGAGATTAGTCTTTGTCAGCGGTGCAGCTGCAGGTTACACACTGAGAGCATCGCCAGATAAAACCACCTTTGTGCTCTGTGTAGAACAGATTTCACGTGTTTAATTGCTGCTCCTCTTCTTTCTGCTGTTGCTGTGATGTGAAAATAATAATAAAAAAGATGGACGCAGTTCCTCACATGTTCCTGATAAACTCTGTGGGCAGGAATGATCTCATTTCTTTGTGTGATGTGCAGCTGTCTGTCTGGACTTAGTGAGGTTTTAGAGGAGAAATGAAGTCCACAATGTTAATATTGATAACATAGTTTAATAGTTACTGCCTTTTCATCTTTTATGTAGCTTCACTTTTATAAGAGGGATATAAAGGCAGACGAAGGACAAAAACAAGAGGCAGAGCTACTTTTTGGAGGTGAGGTAACTTGAACCTGTTAGTGCTGTTTTGATCAGAGGGTAAATCAATGGACAGAAAGAGTAAAAGCCTTCATTTAAAACCACCAGACCGCTAATGAGAAGGCTGGAATAGAAACAATAGACAGGGGGAAACTGTGACTCAGCAAAAAAAGTTAAAGATTTTCAGTAACTCACCCAAATAAGAGTAGGAGTCCTATGAGTGTTACTTTCCATACCAAATTTAAATTATGATTTATATTAACATATTTACAATAAATGACCTTATTTACATACACTTGTAAACATGCAGCTGGTCCTCGGCTTAAGTTAGAGTCCCGAAAGAAAGTGAATGAAGCCCAATCCAATGTATGGCAAACAAAGCCATCTTCTGCATATAACGCTGCGTGACAATGTATTAGTACGCTGAACTTGCGAACTAATTCCTGTGAGAAACGTGTTTTTAAGCAATACATCAGAATGATGGAACATGACTTCCTTAAGAAATGTATTGGACGTCGTAAATCGAGGAAACTGTTTAATAGCCAATTTAAGTAAAAGATGTTTGTCCATATAAATATATGCCCCCCCCCGCCTAAACAGCCAAACGTAGAATATATCAGTGGAATAAAACAGCAGCAGTGGGCCATTTTACTTTTCTTCTATTTTTATTTTAGCCAAAGTAATGGACTCTTTACTTATTTTAGATGAATAAAACTGTTTCTATTCACTTATTTGGGTTTGTGTTGTTTCCCTGTGAGGTTACTGTGGGCTTGATGAAGCTGTTTTTTGTGCAGCCAGATCTGGCCTTAAGGGTTTGGTGTTTTCCATCGAGTGCTGTAGTGCACACATAAAATGGATGTATTTTCTGCGTTTGAGCCAAAGCAAAACTGCCTGAAACCAAGATCTTTTTAAATCTCTATCTGGGGAGGAGTTCACTAATTGCAACGAGAAATCAGGTTTGTTTTTTTAGGTCTTAACAAAGTGAATCCACTTTCCACTTTATGTCTGGCAATTTATTTATTTATTTTTTTGGTTTCACTAAGTTATGGTAGTCTGTTCTAGTACAGTTTGAAGAGCATGGAAGAGATGAGTTAGCAGGATGCTAATGAGAGTATTGCTATGATATTGTTACCAAGTTGTACCTTTCAATCGATAATAAAGACATGCAGTCGATGAGTTTCTTTAACCTAATAATATCAAACCTGAACTGTAGTGATGACAACGACATGGATGACTGTGAATTTGATCAGTGGTTTTGATATGAAATCAAAATAATTATATAGCAAAATCATCTCACACTGAGATTCGTAGTATTCATGACATTCACTGCTACATCAGTGAGTTCAACAGAGCCGTTAACTAGCTGCTTACTCCATGTCATCAGCCTCCTCTGCTTCATCTTTATCTTTCTTCTGACTCTACGATTGCATGTTCTGTTGACTTTGCCCAAAATGATCTTCGGGCCACTCTGGCCAAGCCTGAGAGTTCTGGACAAGCACAGAGTGATGTAAGAGATGGAAAATACACGGAACATTCTTGACCCTCTAGCAGCAGATTTAATTTTTGAAAACCTGAGCAGCGACGTAAAAAAACCCCAAAAAAATACTGCTACATCCGTTGTTCTTTCCCCCAGACAGGTAACAACAACAGACTCCAGGTATGAAGTCACTTATTTTCATTATGAGTTTATGACCAGGTTCACAATGGACTGTGAGGAGAAGTCAAACACACACAGTTTGCTGCAACTACAGCCCAGAGAACAAACAAACTGAGGCAGTTCAGCTTTTCTATTGAACTGTTTTGATTTATAGTGAGACTCTGTACAGCTTTAATTCACAGGACTGTTTGTTTGTGGTGAGGAACTCTGCTCATCTGGTCACAGTGGGGACACAATCCCTGCAGTTTGGCCACAGCCTAGTTCTATTTCTCATTCAAACTGGACTCCCAAACCTTGTTTTGCACCATGGACCAATTAAATGTCTGTATTTTTTCCACGAACTGGCCTTTAATAAACAAAAAATAAACAAAAGATACAAAGGGCTGGTAAAACATTGGTATTTTCTAAATATAATAATAAATGCCACTGTGTACACAACTTTGTTAGCAGCATCCTTGTTACTTTGCACTTTGCACACACTTAATGCAGAACACTTGGTCTCCAAGTGGCGAAGCAGTTTTGAAGGCTTCATTGCGTCATTAGAGAGGCTTGATGAATGAACAACCTATCAATAAATCCATATTTCAAGTAGGAATCGTCTGTGAACACATAGGCTCTTCTTCTGTGTCCTTTCACCCTGAGAGAAACTTTTCAAAGACATTAGTGTTTTGGTGACCGAGGTAAGCATCTTGACATGCATCAAGAGTGACTCATGGACAGATGTGTGCTTTCTGTGTGGGCCGGTACCAATGGACCCACGGACCGGTGCCGGTCCACGGCCTGGGGTCGGGAACACTGCTGTAGAACATACATTCTACTTTCAACACGTGACTTCATCATGGTGATTAAAACAAAACAAAGAAAAAACATCTTTGACCATTTCTCCTATTTTTCAGCAAAATGGTACAAACTAACAGTTGTCTTTATAAAGATGACAAATGGTACAAACTAACAGTTGTCTTTACAAAGATGACAATTAAAATTAAAAGCTGTTAAAATTAACTGTGATGCTGTGTTTTTTGCAATTACACAAGTACAATAGGGATTTCAGATTTCAGATCTCTTATTTTAATAATCAAAATCCAACTGAAGAGCAGGAGAAAACTGAACTCAAACTAGACTGGAGTGGACACAACAAAGAACACAGAGTGAGGACAGACCAGACAGAAGCAACAGAAAGGACAGAGCAGAACTGAAGGCTGAACAAAAGAGGCAGAAATGGAAGCTGAGAAAAGAACACAGAGCAAATGGAAAATAGAACTCAGTGAAACTCTGGGAGAACTCTAGGAGAACTCTAGGAGAACTCTAGGAGAACCGGTACGTCGTTAACACAGTGATAAAGAACTGACAAACACTGTGTCAGTGGGTGAGGGAGGGGCACATAAAACCCAGGTGGCACCAGGTGTGAGGAGTAAGACTTAACGAGACGAGCAGCTGACAGGACACAGGTGAGAGTGATCAGCTGATTACACAGACAGACAGACAGACAGACAGACAGACAGACAGACTGACAGACAGACTGACAGACAGACAGCGGCAGGTGCTGAACCACAGACCTTGGCTGGAGAAATGTACAGCTAAAAGTTTGGAATATAAAACCTTTCAGGCAGAGCCACTGCAGTGAATGTGAACGGTAGGAGGTCTTTTTTTCTTTAACTACAGCTATCGGTTCCCTGTGTGTGTGTTTTCCCTCTCACAGTGTTATTTCTGTTTGTATCATTTTAAACTCATAAAGTTGATTTAACCAGTTTTTGACATTAAACACTAGTTGTAACACTCTTTAGTTTTTGCCATTTTTGATTCAGTCTTTAAGTTTACTTTTAGTTAATTTAAATTTGATTAATCCACTGAAATGCAGTGAGTAACATTTTCATGTTTATAAAATCTTGATTTTTTTTTAATCATCAATCTATTTTATTAGTTGTTTTTATTAAGTTATGCATTGATTCAGTGGTATTATTATTATACCATTATACATACACTATACATTATTTTACTCTGTATTTTACTGTATGGGTTTACTATATGACATTGTTCATTAACATGTACATGGACATGTGTCCAATAGTAGTATTAAAATGGTGACCGATGTTCTAACAAATTTGACTTCAAAGCTCAGTCTGTACTTTAAATATTTGATCTTCGGTCTGCAGACTTAAGACTTTTTTTCTTTTTTCTGCAGTAAAAATTGACAACAGGGTCTCCCGGCTCGATGCGTTCACTCCTGCTTGAAAATATCAAAATCTTCTCATGCGACTGTGTTCCCACTGAGCGGTTTTCAGATCTTTATGGTGACGAAGATTAATGGGTGGTTAAATACAGATTATAGAGATAACTCTGATAAAACCTGCCTCACAATTCAACAGAGAATCATTCACCTCTGTGTAACCTGCACCACAGCCAGCAGTGGGGATTGGTTTGCTGGCAGAGGAATCAAATTCCTCTTTCTCCCACTGACTACAGCAGCATCAAGGGCAGGGAATGTTTCTGTGATCATCGAGTGCGTTTAAAGATGTTTGACCGAGTTGTTACTGAAAGGAAAAAGACAAATCTGTGGTTAATGTTCACAGGTGGAATAGACTGTGTGTGGACAGGGGCCACACGTACTATGGCACATTTTTTCCCAAAGTGCATATAAGAATATGAGTGGGGGCCAGTTGTTCTCCACTTGTGAGGTTATCAGGTCTAACAGAAACTCACAGAACAGATAATGAGTAGCATCTCCCATCAATGGGAGGCACACATGAGGTCAGGCCGGTCAGTTCAGTGTTTTTCCACTGACTACATGAGTTACAGTACAAGTCAAATGGTGGAGAATGGCACAGAATAGAACTTAGGTGTAACACTACACTGGTGGAGGAACGATGAGAAAACTGTAAATGACACATTTTTAAATGTGTTTGTTAGAAACAAACATGACATTAGTTTTGAAAGGCTAACTGTAGCTTTGACTATATAACAACATGAGGCAGAAACGGTGATGTTTACCTCTGCTTTCACGTCTTTAGTTGGACTTTGGGATGAGCGGTCAGAGATTTTCAGTAGTTTGTTTTCTACTTAAAGTAAAAAAAAGCATGTTGACGATTTAGTTGCCCGTACTACAGTACAAAGACAATTTGTCCTGGATGATCAGAATATTCAGAGGACTAGAACTTTTGACTCAAAAAAAATCCCTTTTTTAATTAAAGTGAAAAATCACAAAATATTATCTTTCTGGTTTTATTACCAGTCCCAAAGACATTGTTCAGTTTGACACAATGTCAGTGTTTTGCTAAATTATTTCACTAATTACCTCGAAAGTATTTGCCCTGCTAAAGCTGAAAAACCCACTCAATATCTTCCCAAAATTCCACCAGCCTTGGAAAGGAATGTATTATCTTTAAAAGAGGCAGTGATTAAAACATTAATATAATGTACCACAGTGAATGGTTGAAAGGTTTTAAAAATCTAAATATTCTACAAATGAAAGTTCCTCTTTCAAAGGTCGGACATTAGTTAGGAAATAACTTAATGAATTACTGTTTTGTAATCAAATGAAACCAAAAAGAAATACTAAAAGGTGATTTAATGTCAATTCAGTGGTGACAAATCTTTCACATTAGCTCAAAGTAAACGACCTATTATCTTATGTTTTAGTGATTTATTCAGGTGAATAGTTTCTACCTGCACAATCTGTTTTTGTTTATTTATATTTAATTTGTGTATGACAAATACATGCAGTACTTCAAGTTGCATGATATAGTGTAAAGCTACAACAATAAATGTCTCATATAGTTGTATTTACTGAAGCACACCTGCAGAACACTACTTCAGCGTTAGCATAAATGTATATTTAGCACCTCAGCACTGCAGAGGTGCTAAATATACATTTTGTTTTAGTCTGAATAGGAACAAATAGTAAAACAAAAATTGAGTTAAAAATGAGTTAATTTAATAAATGTTCTATATCCAGAGTTAAACTCTCGTTTGAACTTCACGTGGTAATGAGTCTCTAAAGAACAGCATATTTTTGGACTTCTTCTCACTTAAGCTTTAATTCACGGCTTCCTCCAAGCATAGAAAAATCCCCTCCAGTTACCATATTGGATACCATCATAATCATTATGAGAGGAAATCTACATCTAAATTGGGAGAATGAGACCATCGCCGTGTAATTTCACTTCTGCTGTAGCCTCAGGGGCGGCTGAGATGAAATTGGCGTTGATGACGGAAATGAAAATCTAACACAGGTGTTTTATTTCTGTATATTCACACAGAAAGTAAGGAAAGTTCCGGCATTTTTCACACATAAAAACCTACTTACTGCAGATTAAGGTGTCACACTCATTCTCACCGGAGGCCATATCAGCACGGGGTGGTCCTTATAGAACTGTCAGTGTTTGTAAGACCCATATTTAAACCAATTTTTGAACTAACCCTTAAAATCAATCAAAGAAGCTAAATCTATATAAACAACAACACAAATATCATTCAATTTTACAGATAATTATTTTTGCTAGGACAAAGTACCACAAAGTTTAAGGGGCAAAGTAATTATTGTATGACCAACAAATAGTGGTGTGATCTGAAGAACGTGGCTGACAAAATAAATTAACCTATGCTAAGTCAATTTCTGTTGCAAGCACTACTGTACTTTTTTGTTTGATTTTATCATAGATATATTTTTAAATATTTTATTATTGATATTGTTGTATTGTTTTAATGAAAAATGGCAGCACACAACCCTGCAGGGGGCGCACATATCTCTATTTTAACTTGAATATTGAATTTGTATGTACTGCATAATAGCAGAGACTCAAGATTTAGGATTCAAAATGAGCAGTTATTTACTGTTTCACGCAATCACCTGATGAACCAAACGGTCCTTCTGAGATAGTTTAGCTGTAGATCAGGTCTAAACACAGGAGGAGCACAGGACAACCACAGGACAACCACAGGACAACCACAGACAGGACAACCCACAGGACAACCACAGGACAACCACAGGACAACCACAGGACAACCACAGGACAACCACAGGGAGTGATGCAACTGTTGCTGCATATCTCAAGGGAGATATTAAAATTCAGCCTTGTATATTTCATTAGTTCTGTTTGATTTTCCTGGTGCGCCATAAATAATACACATTAAGGTGAAGGGGGGAGCGGAGTGGAGTGGAGTGGGAGGTGGGGGAGACACATAAAACCTGTCCAAGGCCAACAATTGGCCCCCTGGCTAGGCTTTGGACATATCCGGTGTATAGAATTACCCCTAGCCTGCTGTGAGACTGCCATGACTAAATCCTTCGAGGGTCCAAGAGAAACACAAAGAGGGGGCGATAAATCACCTCCCTCCACATTATTTATATATATTTTTATTTTTTGTGGTGGAGAACACGTCAGTGCTCTGTAGTAATCCCTACCCTGAGTAAATATAATATTACCAATTAAATCGACTGTCGTGCATTTTGACAAATGGTTTTATCGACTGGTTGAAAATAATTCTTTCTTGACAAAACAACAGATTCTGACTTATTATGATATTGATTTTTAGGTCTGGCAATTCTTTGGAACCAACAGTGAAAATGTTTCCACCTAAAAATGCACCTGTCTGAACCAGACACAATATTTAACAAGGACAATTGGCTTAGCTACCATCTCACCAGAGTAAAGTTGAAGCTAATGTTTACAAAGTAAAGAGCAGAACAACAAACTGCGAGGTAAATAATGATAACACAATCTAGAAAATATTTTTCTTATGCTATTAAAAGCTAAACTTCCACTAGGAAGATTATTGCCCCCTGTTGGTGTTTCTATCTAAATACAAGCTT
>NC_024316.1:6818817-6820457 GCF_000523025.1 Cynoglossus semilaevis | reverse complement strand
GATACTGTAGTGAAAAAAAAAGGAGGATACTATCAATTCTACAGTTTATCCGAAAGGTGTTAGAGGAATTCAGGTCAGTCAGTCAGGGACAGGTCATTTGAGTTCTTCAAAACTCACTAAACAAAACATTGTTGTTTTCTTTCTCCACCGTGGAGTTGCCTTTTCATTTTTGAATGGACCAATTAGAAAAGTTTAATAACGTGACCGTGTTTTGTATCAGTTGGTAAGTGAAAGAGAGAATTATTGATTTTCTTAAAACAGATGAACGGTGTGAAGGCCTGGTTGTCAGTGAGTCTTTGGGGGTAAATCCTGCTCTGTTGCCCTAATTTGCTCCATTTCTCTCTGGTTGAATTGGACTGTGATGTGCATTATGCACATTGTGGTGGAGTCTAGGAGGACGCTGAATGCCAGAGCTGCTGCGAAGCAAGAGCGATGCAGCACAGAGGCTGAATTCCTCCTCACTTCAGCTGTTCTATGGCTCTGGGCTCTGGCAAACATCTGCTGACTGTATTAGGATCTAAAAGTGAGCCAATTACCAGAGAGAAACACAGCCTCTGGTCAGGCTGTCCTCGGTTCAGTGCTGGTCATCTGTGGATGGCGGTGGACAAGGTTCTTTTCTTTTTTTCTTCTCACTGCGTCCTTCTGGCTGCGTCTGGTCCAAGGACTGATATGTGAAAAGCCGCAGCGGTGAGAATGAAAGGAAAAAAACAACCTGAGTCATGTTGTTTATAAAGAAATCCATGTGAGTGGGTGTGTGAGGAGGAGGGCCTCCTTATTTATGTGTATGTGTGTGGTGTGCATTTAATCCCTGATGGATATTAACAACAAAAATAATTCATACTGAGTCCAAATGTGTCCAACTGGGGTTGTTTAAGGTCTTGTGTTTCTGTGTGTAGGAGGATTGATCTGGAAGAAGCAGCCAATCATTTCTGATTGGGGACGGATAAAAGGCATCACTAAGTGGGTTTGTGCCAGTTGTGTACTGCAGTGCACTGACGGTTCAGTGGCACCAACACAGGTTGGTACGTGAGGCAGAAATTAGACACTGATTACAGGTGTAGTAAATGATGTAAAACATGCAAATGTTACATGGTTCAATCAAGTCCTGGAAATAAAGTTGCCCAGAAAAGAATCATAACATTTTATTTTCCTACACTGAGAATAAAGAGACCTGTTTGCTGCATAGCAGGTCCAAGGTCTGGCCTGGGATCAAAGGTTGGTCCTTGAATAGGTAAAGTTGTCTACAGTAATTAAATTAACAATTCTTACAAGCCATAGTTTTAATGGCCCTTTAAATCAAAGAGACCAGCAATAAACAATATCCAGCCCAAAAATATAATAACTATTTGAATAAATGTCTTCTTTCTGAAGATGAGACTTTTATTTTAAAGGATCATCTTCTGTCTCCTCTTTGGGCTCCTCCTTTCAAAGAAGCTGTGAAACTGCTCCTCTTTCTATAGAAGTCCTTCAATTGTTTTTGAAGCCCTGACATTTGTTGTAACTGTAGACCTTTCCCCTTTTCAGAGACCTTTATTTTGAAAGTTCATCATCTTTGCTGTGTATCTGTTTTATTTTTTAAGCTCTTCAGTTTTATGTTACATTATTTTGATAAGCTTACAGAAAACACTATATCTTATTAT
>NC_024316.1:6796583-6818772 GCF_000523025.1 Cynoglossus semilaevis | reverse complement strand
GAGAAGGTGCAACTATTATGTTGTGTTTTTCTCTGCTGAACAACAGCAAATGAGCCACGGCCCTGTTGGGACTGCTTTAGACTTTTGACATGACTAGAAAAAAAATGCAGGTTTATGTTTTTACACATTAAATAAAAACTTTTAAAAGTGGTAAAAAATAACAGCTTACATAAACTGAGTGCAGATTTACAAACAACAACAACAACAACAAAAAGAACCTTTTGCAGTTTGTAGGGATTTTATCCCTCTTTATTACCTGGAGTGACGTCTCTACATTAAATCTGCAGGAGGAGATATTTCATTTAGTCTGAGAGGAGCTGACAGTCGGCTGTCAAACAAGTGTTCAGACTGATCCAGTACTGTAGGTCAAACACCTCACGTAATCCACTGAAAAAAAGACGACACGCGTTGAATCTCCCATCGTAGTCAAAACTCCCCAACAGCTCGGAAAATGCAAAGCAAAAGGTCGAAAGATGACCTTTTACGCGTGTATTTCTTGCTAATAGGCGGCAGCTGTCATTAGACATCACACTGGTTATCTAAGTGCTCTTCTTCTATTTGACATGCTAATGTACAGCAGCATTAATTGACTAACCCTAACACACTGCCCCTGACCCCGACTCAAGCACGATCAAGTATTAGTGACTGCTGACTCAGGCTCAGGCCTGGGCCTCTGTACTGTCACCTTCCTGTTGACTGACCTGGGGACAATCATGGCTCCAGGACAGCCTGGCCTAATTTACATGAACAAGTGTTAACTTTCTGCTCAAATACAGTTTTATTGCTAACATTGGTTATACCTCAACCGTGGTAACCTGTTGAGGGTAACCTTTGTATTGTAAACTTGTAAAATCACGCACTAGATCTAAACCCATTTTGAAGCCTGATATTTTTGTCAAATTAAAGATCAAATGACAAAATGTATTATAATTTATTGAACATATCTCTTCAAATCAATCTGACTCACTGTCATATGTTTTGATTTGTCCCCGGCTATTTTTAGCTACTGGCCTATCTTTAGTCATATATTACATCATTGTTTTAGCTAACAGTTAGTTATGCTATTGGTTTTAGATGTCATAATCAATCACTGGCTAAGCTAAGCACACATCTTTTAGATGATTAAGCTATCAGCTATTTTAGCTATATTAGCAATTTTGGATAAAGTTGAGGGAACATTGTTATTTTTGTTGCTTTCTGAACAACAACGTTTTTCCCCTAAATTTGATTCATCACCTGTTTCTACAATGTTTGGTTACTTCTAGCAATTATTATAGACATAATGCATTTTTAATTACTTTTGATTTTGTTATTTTAGCTTAAATTACTGATACTGTGCTTGATTCTTCAATTAGCGTTGAGGTTTTCAACTCCTACTGAACCATTTAATGGTTTAATATTTTTAAAATCCAGTGTGTCCCGAGATAACCTTAGCCAATACTTACAGAAATCTTGACTTTCCGTTTGCTCTTCTCAAGCATCATTCAAGCATCATGTTCGGCAGAAGGTGTTATCAAGCTGCGCACAAAATTCACGCAGCTGTCTGTCAACCATCCAGAGCCTAATTACATCCAGAGAAATCAGATACTGATGCCTCCTCCAAAAAAGTAATTTCACACCAATTAAGATCTGTTACAGAATTTGCAATCCAGGACTGCAGATCCCATCAGAGCCGCGTGGAGTGTGACAAAGTGATATAACTGAGGCAGCCGCAAGCTCACCTTAGCAGCTCTTTTTATTTTCCTTATACAAAATAAAAAAACAAAACAATGCCAGGGTCATTATAAAGAAAACCACATGTATGAGTGGGGGGTGAATCAGGGATAAACAGATGGAGTGTGTTCAGCCAAAAAAGGACTTTTTCTTCCTGCGTGAGTGTGTGTGTGTGTGTGTGTGTGAAGAAGTGAACTTGCAACAGCTGCAAAAGGCTGTCAATGAGATCATTACAATCTGTAGAGTATCTGTTGCATTAAATGTATGGCAGACGTTAAACTACCACATTATATTTAATTGATATTGGGCCGTCGCCACAGTTGGACCTGGTGAAGAGAGAAAAGCGACAGGTTTTTGGTTCAGTGCACGTGCAGACACTGAAGGATTAGTTACAGTGAGCTTGATAGTGTTTAACCCTACGAAAGAACAGAAAAGGTCATTTATTTGTTTTTCTTAACGTGTGTTAATGTCAGGTCATTAGCCTGGAAATAAACATTTGACTGAAAAGGCTGTTGAAATCAGTAATGTCACTGCTGAGAGAAATATCAGCGTAAATGGCTAACAGTAGCCCTCCTATTTAGAAAACTACAATTGAAACCTCTCTCTCTTTCTCTCTGTATACATGCACATATTTATATAATGAAAAGCTATACAACTCAATGACAAAGGTTAACAGAAAAATGGCTTATTTTTAAAAAATATATATTTAATAAACTAAATCTACAAGCCAAAAGAGAATTAAAAAATGTTTTGAAAATTTTCCAGAAATATATTTAGGCTCCCTCAATCTATTTGCTTCAGAGTGGGGTTTCATCCGTGTATTAATGATGTAGCCTAAGCATCTTTAACACTTAAAAAAGAGTTTTTATTAGGTTGAGCCAGTGGGACACAGCCTCTTATCAAATCTCTTATCCTTTCAGACCTGTTATGTAAGATTCCCCCTGTGGGGATCTTAGTATTGATGCTTCTCTCATTTGAATAATTTTGCAATAAAAAGAAAATGAATTTCCTGTGTCCCTGGCCTGGCAGCAGCCGTGCAGCTAAAGTGTATCAGTGTTTTAATAGCCTGCCTGTGGTTGTTGTGGCTGCTGGTGCATTGCTTTGAACATTGCAGTGGGGAGAAGTGTTTGAATGTTGTCTGCTAGAAGATAATCTTCAGCTAATAAGGGTGTTTGTATTCCTCTGCCTCACGGCCTGTGTGTGCACGTTATTAAATGCCTTTAGTTTTGAAACATGTGTCCAATTCGCAGGTATAAACCTTGAACTTTGTGTTGTGATAGGATTTAATGCTGGTACACTTCCCACACTCCACTCCAACACGTTGCATAAATCTACAGCGACACCGGGAAACATTACAAAGCTCTGGGTTTAAAATTAATCCTCCACAATGCCATAAAGCAAACAAGCAGAGGCAACAGAGAATCAGCTGTGAATAAAGAATAACATGGTACGAAATAACCTGCACTAAAGTAAAGAGGGTCAAATGGATTGGATGTTTGTTCAAACTTTCTTTTTCAAGAGGTCACAAAAACAAAACATATTTATAAATTATTAAAATAAAATAAATAAATATTAGCCATATTAATAACACATCAAAACAGAAATATTTATAGAAAATTATTGTTGTTATAATTGCTATTGCCCCTTAGTTACAAATGTAAAAAAGAAAAATATAACTATAAAATAACTTATGTTTTTAATGCAGAGATGACATCACTGATGTTTTCCTCGCCCAATAGCAAAAGTAAAGCTGTAAAACTTGAGTTGATGCGTCCTTTGTAAATCCACATGAATAGAAGACTGAGAGAAAATGACTTTTGTTGTCGATAAACATTTTCCTTTATTGTCCATGAGCTCAATCGTTACTTTCCGAACTTCTTCAGTAATAAAAATGGTGCTCATTTTTGCAAATCGTTCTCCCTTCCGTTGAAAAGTATTGGCCGAGACCAGAAAACTCTCCAGGAAAGTGTTCATTGACGGCATGTATCAAGTGACAAATGGGGTGATTTTACCAACAGACTCCTATTCATGTGGAGTTTCTTCTGCCAATTTCAGGTCTGCGTCGGCCGTCGTTCGTTGTAATCAGAAGTACTCAACAGACTGAAGCTCGTATCGGAGCTTTTGTCAACAAGGCTGGATGACCGGGGAAAAACTTTTCTAAGTAAACTTATTGTCTCCTATGAGGAGCATTGAATTAGCAGCACAGTCCCAACCTGAACCTTTTATGAAGTCAAGTGGGAAATGAAATGGGAAACATGTCTCTGATTAACCACGGCAGCAGACGTTAGCATCCAGGAACTCTGCTGCATTTTCTTTGATCACGTGTTGTAGGACGGCTACAGCCCGTACACAGTGGAGGTAATTGTTGTCACTAATTACATTCCTTTCCTTTCCAATAAGCTGCAAAGTCATTAGGAAGTGTCATCCCATTCCTGTGAAATCTCATGTCAACGTTCCACGAGCCATTCCTATTTTTGGACAAAAAGGAAATCATCTAAACGAGGAGGAAGTAGCCTCGAACGTGATGAAAAGCAATTTCTGGGGCAATGAAGGAGCCGACTCGCCTGAGGCGTTGTTATACACACAACAAAGGCTATCAAGTTATCTGAAAATGAGTTATAAAACCTGAGGTGTTTCACTGTGACACTCTCTTTAGTCAGGTTTCAGTGCTCAGCTGGCAGCAGTACGAGTGTGTACACACACAGATTGGATGTCAGAGTGTTTACCTAGACTACTGAGTGTTGTCAGTGAGGAGGAGGAGGGCTTGTTTAAAGAAGCGGCTGAGGTTGTCTCTCTGCCATTGTTAAAAGCCACATCATTTATATTCTGACGTGTCAGGATGAAGAGATCAATCTGAACAAACCGGCCAAGGAATAAAGTCAAGAGAAATGATGTTAGACCTTCAAACCTTCAAATCTGTGGAAGAACACATGCACATCTACATGGTCCAGGTGTCGTGTTGGCCGTTGCCGTGCCTGTGGCTTCTATTTACCATAAGAGGCTGGTGGCTGTGATGTAGTCCAGAGTGTGTGTGTGGTCAGATCAGACCTGGTCAGACGATGGTATAGTCCAGGAAGGTTTACAGCAAAGTTACACATATATAAGCCTAGCTTCAGAGACACCACCAGCTCTCTCGAAATGGAATTGAAGACAGTTTCATGTTGGTGTAGAACAAAGAGGACAAAGACAGATATGTAGAAGTTGATACTTCTTCAGCTTAAAGGAGGAGAACGATACACCACCGGAGTGTTTCAAAGACTTCTGCCTGAACGCACGCACGTCTCGTCAGACTTTTTCGACACTAGACAGACTGTCAGGATTAGAGGAATACGGTTCAGTCAAAATCTTCTTTGTTGCAGCCTTTTGTTGATTCAAACACATGAACACAGCTCAGCACGAAGTCAGAATGTGGAGGCAGGAACATGGAGTCAGTAATACCACAGACACATGCAGTACTACCTCTAAAAATACTAGCTATAATCACAGCAAACGTGCACGTTTTAAGACTAACACTGGGTTTAATCACCTGTAAGTTTTACTGATCCAGTGACTACATGTGATAATAACACAGATAATACGTATGCATGACAGGGTGCTAGGTCGTCATTAGGTTTTTTTTTTTGTCAGAATGGGGGCCAATATTTCAGTAGTAGACCTCTCAGAAGTGTGAGGTTGGCAAAATCAGGGCTTTTGTTGATTGATTTCTGTACATTGTATGTAATTACACACTTTTGTCCACAGTGATCCCATTGGTCAGTTTTGGTATGCTTGAAACTGCATTGGTGAGATAAGGTTAAGGTCTTGTGTCTGTCCACAGACCGTCAGGTATTTCCTTGTTTCCTGGTAGCTTCAACTAGTAGTGCACAAAAAGTTTAGTCATTAAACTTGCAGAAAAAAGAAAGAGAGAGAGAGAATGCCGATGTGAATTTGATGTTGGCCTACATTTGGCACTTTCCTGTTTATTTGAATTTCCAAAGGGCACAAAATGACACAGGACATTTTCAATGACTTCCCAAGACTATGAGCACACCAGATATGTACTAAAGAACGCTCTTGTTCTCTCTGAAGTTAGCCCATGCTACCTCTGTTAGCTTTGTTTATTTTAGGCTGTATAATGAAGTGCACATTTATCATATTGATATTTTTGTGGCTTCTTATCTCTAACCAAATTGTTCTTATAAGTAACAACGCTAAGAGCAATGGATTTTTGGTGAACATCACACTGCTTAGAGTTAGCTTATATGCTGAAAGCCCAGTCTGGCCAGATGAAAAATAAAATCCACTCATAAAACTGTAATTGAGTTTCTGTTCAATCAAAAAGAGTTGCCAGCAATCATGACATTCAAAAGACTGATGCGTCGACGCTAAATGAATTCCTCTCTGACCTCGTGTAACCACCGCCAGAGATTGATTGGCTGATCCCTGTCAGTCCACACTAGGACCATAATCTGTGCTCTTAAGCAGGTACTGAAGAGCTGGCAGTGGACCAGGGCGCTGATTCTCACAGAGCTTCATCAGATGTAGTTTTATGATGTATGTGAGTGAGGTGCTGCTCCTGTTGTACAATACACTTACCAGGAACTGCATACAGTATATGGGCACAGTCGTTAGTACAGAGAATACACATACACAGGGAAACGTGTGCTGTACATGAATAAAAACAAGTGTATGAGTGTATAATATACTCAACACATCTCGTTCACCAATTTATTATCAGGAATTATACTTAGTTCTCTGATATATTTGATATATTTTATAATCCACTGCCAACTTTTTTTCTTTTCCTCTCCACTTTTCTTAATATTTTCCTTTTTAGTTCTACCTTTTAGGAGCAGAGTAGCAAAAAACAAAGTATAATTTCTTGAATGTATATATGTATGTATGTAAATATAAAGTGCTATGAGAAAAGTTAAAAACAATGATGTTGCCACTAAATCATGCACCAGATGTTCTGGTTTGATGTTTGAAAACCCTGATGGAAAGAAGAGGAAACCAAATGCTCAGTGTTTTTAAACTCAACTCCAAATTAGGTTTCAAATTACTGTGCAAAAAAAAAAAAGAAAAAAGAAAAAAAAGATGACATTTCAAAGTCTGTCTTCCTAAGTTGAGAGGGCTTTCTGTCGTAAAGTCCACTTAGCTGAAATTGTGCTATGCAGATTTTGGCCTTTAATTAAATCTGTATTAGAGAGAAGAGAGAAAAAAAAGTAGTGTCACCTCGCATATTAATATGACAATGTAGTCGGAGAAAAGAGAAAAAGCGGAAACGTCAACCTCAGCAAGACTCAGGAGTCGATGAGGGAAAACAATGTTGGCTCGCAGGTCTGAGAGAGAACACCTGACATTCAGTAATCTTTCTGGGAGGACTGTGCAGTGAAGTGTTCACTGTGAAGTATTACAAACAAAAGCCCCTTTAAATGGACTGAAAACGAAATATTGGCTTTTGTTGGGACATGAAGAAAAAGAAAAGGAAGTCTCTGAACATGTGGGCTTGTCTTCCCGCTCACCGTGTTTTCCTGCACTCTCCTGTGCCACAATTGTTCGTGCTGCAAGCACACTTCAATTAATTCCGTGCAGGACCATCGCAACTCTTACTGTGATGACTCTGAAGATTGATTATTGAACCATACGTCACTTCACAGTCGGCCATACATTTCCAGGCTGATGGTTTTAACCTCGGTGTCAACGGAGAAGCGAGAAAATGAGACAGAGTTAAAGAGAGTCATGGACCGAGAACCGAACAAGCGCTGAATGATTATTGCACTGTGTACAGATGAGGTGTGAGCTGCCGCTGACAGCGAAAGCGGGCTTTTTTGCTTGCTCTGCTAAACTGGGTTCGACTACGTCACACAGTAAATCTCACAGCCTCTTGTCGGAATGAAATATGTCGTGTCCCCCTCCAACAAACTCCACCTCCACCACATACATGATTTGCGGCACCACAAGGTCACGGTGGTGATATATCTGCCAGACTGCTTTACTGCCAACAGGTTCTTGGTCAAAGCTTTGTTGCAAAGTTGAACTAAAAAGCCACCGCAGGACAGATATCGTGATACACACGTTTTGTTGTCTTTGTCATCAACATGAAAAATATGTTCACATGTAAAATATTTGACGTTTGAAATGGACAGATAAGTAGCCTTTCTTTTCTGACTGGGCTTGTGTTTGATAAGTATGGATCCTGTGGAAAACCCCATCCTGTGAACCCTGGTGTTTGAACAGAGCATTGATCGTCTCATCTCCAGGTTTAAGAGTCTGAACACTAAAAGCTTGAGGAAGCACAGTGATGACTTTTGAATCACCAAGTTGCCACAATGGCTTGGTTCTTTACCAGAACTTTAAAACTTGATCAACCAATTTTGTAGAGAAAAAAGGAGACACTAAAGCCACCGAGCCACGAAACTTGTTTGCCAGGAAATTAGATGAGATTGGGAATGCGTACGCCAGTAGTTTTTATGAGCTGGCACAGGGAATAAGTGACAGGGGAGTGAAAGTACGACGTGTGGACACACAAGAGACTCTCTTTGATTAAACCATTGTCTCTTGTAGGCTTTCAAAAAAAATCTGTCAGATCTGAGGTCACCAAAGTAGTGTCCACAGATTTAGATTTTTTTTAAATAGGAGGGAAAAAAATAAAAAATAAAATCACTGATTAGTTAAAGGTCATGTTTTCATTTATGTATTTTATTAATCGACTTTACCACTTATTGAAATCAGCTTCAACGCTCATAAGGTGAGGTCACCCTGGACTGTTTACGATCCCACAAAGGGTCACACAGACCTACGGTCCATTAAGTCCAAGTCCAAAATCAAAGAGATTTTTAATACAATAATATAGAATATTAACAACTTTACCTGTCACCTCAAGTCCTAAGGTAAATCTCCAAAGTTGTTCTAAAATGATTTGTGACAGCACTGGAAGTACTACTCTCCTCCCTACCCCCCCCCCCCCCCCCCCCCGCTCACTTCTTCCCTCTTTTCCATGAACTCCTTCACTCTGAGCAGCTGAGGCAGATGGCTGCACATCTCTGATTTTGCTTCTGCCAGGATTTTTTCTTTCTTCTGTTAAATGGGCCTTTTTTTTCCCTCCTCCGGTCCACTGACACAAAAGTGCCTGTAAATGGTGTGAACAGTTTTTTTTTTTAACTTTTTCTCCAAAGCAAAAACTCTCCAAACTTTGTGGGGCCAGATTCAAGAAAAGTAAAAATATGTCTGAGCCAACTTTATCCCAGCACAATGCAAAAAAAGATGAAGACCCAAAATTAAAAACAGGGAAAAAGATAAAATAGAGAGCTTTGCAAGAATTGATGTTTTTCTCAAAATGGCAACAGGAGCCTATACTAGTACATTTTACAGAGGACAGTTAAGACAATACACTTGGTTTATAATAGAAATCAGGTTGTTATGCTTCAAGGTTCCACCCCTAAGATGTAACTTGTCTTGAGATAAAATCGGTGGTGCTTTTACAAAGAAAGTTGACTTAAACTGACATTGAAGTTTTTAGGTCTATACACAATTTAAAGTGTTATCCCTGAAGTATTTGTTTGATCTAACTCTTTCTACTTGTTCCCAGATTCCAGCAAATACCTCAGATACTACAGAGTTATTATATCTGAAAATAACCGCGGCTTAACCCTGAAAAATAACAGCTGAGTTGCAACAAATCACATTTAAAGTCTCAAAGTCAGCAGGCACACGTTCCTGAACAACACAGGGGTTGTAAAGCTGCCAGTGTACTGTTTGCTGGATGGATGAGCAGCTTCAGAAATCTCATCAGCCTGCTCCATCAGAGCTGGAGGACCTGCTCCAGGTCTAACATCTGTTAGCCTCCCACAGATACTTCAGTTCCAGTCTTTGTTTTACTCTAGTTCTAATTTATTCCTGATAACTGAACTTGTTATGTTTTAACAATCAGATTAACATCACATTAGGACTTTGCCTCTCAATGTACAAGACACAATACATGAACTGTATGTTGTTTAGCAGTTAGCAAGCAAATATGGAAAACCAACATTTTCTCCAGATTTCTTTCTTTTATTCAGACATCTTGAAGTAGTTTCACCTTGACGTGTTTCAACAGTGAACTGAAGTCTTCTTCACTGTGATGTGTCCTTGTCAGCTGGTGGTATAAAGGCGTGATAACAGGGTCTCTGGTCTCTGATACCAGCCGGCTCCTAAACAACAGCACTGCAGTTGTGGAACAGCAAAACATTCCCCTCATCGCAGTTCATTGAAATTTTACAAGCAAGATTGAATACATACAGGAGCCGCAGGTTTGAGAGAGTGAACCAGGCCTTCATAAAAAAACTGACAAGGACAAGTGAAACTTCAACAACACGTTCTAACCTGTGAAACATGATGTCTGATTATAAGAAGACTTGAAGAAATGTTCTGAAAAATATAGTCACATATATATTTGTTATATAATCAAGATAAATAAATATCTATATTTATCTTATTGAATTACGCCAGTAACTGCTTAGTAGCTACAAAGAAACATATTCATATAAATGTTTTATGCAGTCATATTAAAAAAAGGTGGTTCTAAAACTATGGTATGCGTAACTCTATAGAGCTACTTGGTCACCTTTTAATGGCCATGAAATATCTAAACCCCATTAAGATCAAACCAGATCAAACACCATCTTTGTGTGTGTGCGTTGGTGCTATGTGTTTGTGTGTGTGTGTGACTCCACTGCTGGTTATACTGCTGTTTTATGGTACTGTGTCTGTGGCTAATGGAATGCCTTGGATTGTTTGTGTGCTGCTGTATTTCCATGTTGATCGTACTGGTGGTACTCTGAGAGCCTTATATTATTGGAGGTGGTAAAGAATGTAACAAGACCTGTGAGAGCCGGTGCTGTTAGTGGACACAGTAAAGACATGTATGTCTCTGTTTAATGTTTAAGATAAGACTGAGATGTAAATGTTGTCTAAATACACTTTAGGAAACTAATAAGACCTATATCCCATTAAAAACCGCTGGCATATAAAATATTTAGTTATTTTTTATTGCAGCCCAGTGATGGGCTGTAAAAATGTGGACATTTCCTCAACCTCGTGCCTTGTGATTTTTAGTAAGCTTTTGATTTTAGCTCCTCCAGAAGGTCTGTATTTGACAAAGCAGACAAATAGTGCCACGTGTCCACCACTTAATGAACGCACCGCTGACCTTATTCTCTAATAAATATTGCTCTCAGGCTGCTGCTGTGCAGAACAATGCGCTAGTACTCAGTCACAGAGTGAGAGCAATGAGTACGTTTAATCACAACGTTCCGTCTTTCATAAACACGTGAGGCTATTTCTTTAATGATCCGTAGCCGTGGAGGAGGAATTTAGATGGAGTGAAACCAAACTGAAGGAAACAGAAATTATATTCTGATGGTTGCAGGATAACTATTCTGCTCAGAGACAAAACAATGAGTAAGGTGGACTGGGACCATAGTTGGTGTCCAGGGAAAGCTGTTTCCCACCAGAATAACATCAACTGATTCATTAAAAATAAATACTGTTCTGGAGCACACATAATAAAAAAAACAAAAGGCCGGATTTGCTGTCACTCTAACAATTACAGGCAAATTTCTGTGAGAATAAAAGCTGTTTCTTTTACTACTACAAGCATCAAATCCAGCTTTTACATTAAAAATACATCAATACTGGCAGATGTAGGATCACATGTTATCACTATGTGGAGCCGAGACGGTAGAATCAGTTTTTATTAATGCCAAATGGTAATGCTAATGCTATAGTTTTAGCTACAAGGTAGAAAAAAACAAACAAACAAACAAACAAAAAAAACGAAACCTGTGTGTCTGCACTTTGTCTCGTTCTTTACTGTACGTACTTGGGGTTTTGATCCTGGAGTGAGTGAGTGAGTGAGTGACACACTGGTATAAATAAGCAACTGCGGTGCTTTTGTGTTAATTGGACTCTAAATCAAATGTCTAACCGTGAATAAAGCTACACATCTACGAGGTGGAGAAGTTCAAATGAATCCACTGCCAACAATAAATAGACACAATAAAAGTGGCTGAAAGAATATACAAGAGTGGCACATGGCTACGGCCAAGGTAAATAATGGGAGTACACAGAGAACGGCAAGTCAGAGCAGGACAGACTCCACTTATTCTCCTTCAAAGTGATGAATTCAAAATAATAAAAAAAATCCACCCATTTTTCCCTCCATCTTGTGTTCAGCTCCACAAATTTGCATATTCTATTGGCCAAGTCTGACAGCCACTGACAGTCTTCTAATTCTGTTATGCAAAAACATCAGCTTGTGAATCATATGTGTCTTTTTCTTCTCAATGTAACACAAAACACAGTAAGTGGGAGACGGAGTCTTATATCACCACATAACACAACTATTGACTCATCCACAGCATTATCAGCACCATAGCAGTCAAGGAGGAGATTTAAAACACAGGCAGATTATCAATCCTGCTCTGTGCAGCAAGGAAGAAGTGAGGGTCAATAAACCAGCTTGTCCTCATTAAAAGAGCACAGATTAGAATTAAGAGGCTTTGGCCTTCATTTCCAGTGCTGACAAACCTAAAGCCAGGGAATTTAGTGGAATAATTAAAGGCATGATTGGAAATATTTTATTCCCTTGAGAAGGAAAGTGGGAAGTCAAAAAGCCACTTTGATTGATTGCTTATTTTGTTTAGACTCATCTCCACTGTTACTACATTCAACTGGTAACAATTCGAAAGTTGCCTTTCAAATACCAATACATCATATTATTATGGCTGAGACATTTTTTCTGTTTTTCTGTAGTTATGTTTATCTGTGGTTATGTTTGCTCCAAAATGTGACTCAGCTGAGCTATGATGCTAAGTCACTTAGCCAGTGGGTCCGTAATGCTAAATTAGTTTTTTGGCATGTGATCCAAATCTTAGCTTGGATTTTAATAATAATAATAACTAATATAGTAAGGTGTTGTGTATAGAGGCAGCTAGCTGCTAACCGCAGCTATCTCTTAACAAGTCAACTACCTGCTCTGTGAATTGAATATATTATACTAAATAGGTTCCAAGTAATGAATGCCGATTTATATTATCCACATTATCTCAGTCCTCTTTATGTCAGGCTAACATGTTCATACATACAGTTATTTTATAGTCAGACAAATAATTTGATTTTATAAATTTGATTTGCCTGAATGTTGTAGCCATATTGAATTTCATCCTGGCGCTGTTGGGGTTTTGACCTGCAATAAACATTTCATTGAACATTCCACTGATACGTAACCTCCTGAAACGGTACTTCTACCATTGGCTGATGGTCTGTGGACCTCGGATTGTACCGCACAGCAGGTTGCATTTATATAAATAGTTTACGTTTGTCATCAACTAAATGGCCTTCATGGTCGTTCCAATAGGAATCCTATGCAAATATGTGAGGGAAATCAAAGAAACCCTTGATCTGTAGAGGTATATCATTCAAAGAGGACTACAAAGTTTTACGAGGGACACTAAACAATGATTGAGTGCACATGCCATTTTGAGTTATTCCATGGCCCCAGGGTATTATTACAATTCCAGAATTGAATTGACCTAAGTGATGGTCTTCATGAAATCACTCACTGAATATTGACTACAGAAAATCACGTCTACCATAAATATTCCTTACTGAATGAGAGGAAGAACACAATAAGAGTCTTTTCTGAGAGATCATTTCTTGATATTGTCTTTTGACTGATATAGTGACTGGTGTGGACACGCTGTGCCGACTCATGATAATAAATGATTTACTTACAGAGAAAGTTTGAACGAGGAGCAGAAATATATTTTCATTTGATTGTTTATGATCTCAGACATTAGCCTCTCACTTCCATCATCACTGAGAAAAATCACGGTGATTAATTAAATAATGATTGATTCCTCCTGTCTCCAGGTCGTTTATTATCCCGTTTGTTTATATAACAGAGATTCCTAGCAGAATTTTTGTCATCTGTTGTTATTACGGCAGGAAACAAGAAACTTTTTCACATGTTTAACCAAAATAATCGAAGGTCGTGGCTTTGATTTGATGCTAAAACCATATTTTGGGTGAACTTTTAGCTGTTCTGTTGTCCTAGTTTTGGTCATTAACGCTGTATCTTATAAATATATATGAGTGTGATTTTTTTTTCTTAACATATCTTTACATGTGTTTTTCCGAGGGACATGTAATGCCTCCTGGGATTTGCTGTCTATCTGCAATTCTGTGAATGATTGTTTGGTAATAACTTGTAATTTGCCAAACTTATTTTTTGGGCAAATATAGTTTGCAATTTTCAGTGATTAATTTACCAACCATAGTTATGAATTCCTTATTTTAACTCTTATTATTGTAATCATTTGTTTAGAATTTTGTCTTGGCCCTGTGATTGCTATTTAGCTCTACCTTAAAACATACTTTTTGAGTTCAGCTTCGATTGAGTTTACACTTATTCAATTTGCAGTTTTAAAAATACTTTTATTTATCTCACTCACAGGAACAAAATTGCGAAACAGGACAATTTCCAGATAAGTTTGATACAAATAACATTTGTATACAATTAACATTTATTTATCCCATCACACCATGACTTCACAACCCACGGTAGTACAAAAAGAAAATCATACCGATCACTGTATTTTACAGTGTGTAATGCTGTGAGATATTGATTTTGACCATAAATCAATTGTCCTGCGGACCAACAGTGTCATTCACAGGTGACAATTTTACTGTTACACACTTTTACAGCGGGAGCACAGAATCACATTTCATTCTTAAAGTACCCGTCTATACCGGGGCGGTCGACTCTAAATTGTAGGATCTGTGCAGCCGGGTAATTTAAACAAATGGCACAGCACACAATGAAGTGAGCGACATGGGGGTTTCTAAAGGCGTGTGTTAACTGGAGTATTTCATTTTTCTTCTGCACTCAATCAGCCTTCCTCCAGTGCAGTGGGAGGAAGATCAAGTGCAGAAACTGAAAGCAAAGGCTGTTATATGTTAGAATCCCCAAACCACTGCCTGATTTATTTTGTTTGCGATCCCCGGACTCTTCTCCCTCGCTCTGTCTCCTGCTAGCTGTGTCTCCCTCTCTCAATGTCTCTCTCTCTCTCTCCCTTCACAATTATCTCTTATAGCCTGTGAGGTGATTAATGGGTTTCATTTGACGTCCTCTCCTACCCTTCGCCGAGCACCAACAAATAAAACCAGGGCCCAACACACAAATTGTCCCTCAGAAGAGCTGTAAAAGGAGGGGAAATACGGGGGCTGCGAAGACAATGAGGCAGGGAGATCAGGCCTTGGTAAAGAAAAACATTTGCCAAGGAACAGCCTGGAACGATTTCCTCCGTAACCTTACTCTCAGGAGAAATCCCCCAACTGCTAATCTACAGTTATTGCTGCTGCCAGCAGCGGTCTCCAAATTAAAGAAGGGAGGGGGGCAAAGAAACACTTAGACCTTATCTTCTCTGCACTTCTTGTGTCTTATGCAGAGAGCTCGGAGGTGGCATTTTTTGGCAAGTCAATTCCTAAATTGGAAAAGGCATTAACTCTGGAAATGGTTTTTGTACAAGTTAAATGTTCAGGATCACCTGCATCACCTTCCATTTATCCGTGAGGCCACAAGGCAAAACAATTCCCAAAGAGACAGAAAGGCCACAAGGCAAAACAATTCCCAAAGAAACAGGAAACACAAAGTATTTTGACCTGAACACTTCCTTTCTACAGTTTACAGTAATGACCAGTGTATATTTTGTAAGATTTAATATTTAAGGGAAAGAATTCAGGATTTTCTTCAGTGTAGACAAACACCATATCTCTTGTCCAGGACTTTTCCTTCTTCTTAATCCTTTTCAACACAACCAAATATAAAGACCAACAACCTTCACAACATGAACACATCTAATTTAGAGCGAATTATTGACTGGATCTGCATTTAATAGAAATGTACCAGATGACAGACGTGTGTGTGTGTGTCTTGCTGTAGCACTGAGCAGATGATGGTCCGACGTCATTGCAACAGATCTTCTTAAATGACCTATTTTAGTATGTAAATTACAATATTTGAATAAATTCAGACACCGTAGTGTCAAATACGCAGGCCCTTCATCAGCTTCCACCTTTGCGACAGGACGTCAGTGTCATGTGAGTTGTTCTTTTAGATTTGTTCCCATTTTCCCTGCGGCTCCAGGGTCCACTGTTGAAGCCTCTAGCAGCCTGAGTTAACTGACTCTGATGTGACCACTCTGTTCATCTGAAACTTTAAAATCATCAAACACTTTTACACATTGACTGAAACCTCCTTTTCAGCATAGCTGTGGTCTCTTTGAACAGTACAGGCTCCACTGTCGTGTCAAAGTCGGACTAGAGCTGGAATTTAGGAAATGACTGCAAAGACTTAAATTCAGTAAAGGAACCTGTTTGATTACAAAGTGCTGTTTTATTTTTTAAATGAACTGATGGGTATTAAAAATGTTCTGAGTTTGTAATAAATAGAGACTGAGACCAGAACGCATTCCTTTTAACAAAACTACAGACTTAATATCAACATCAGTCACCCTCACATCATGCACAGGATGAATTGATTTTGAGTTCGGTGAACAGTGTTAGAAGTTGTGTCGGGCCGAGGGTTGGTGTAAAGAAAATTGAGTTTCTTTATCAGCACAGCACTCCCAGCCATGGGTGTGATGTCGTTGCAGGACAAGTTGCTGCCAGAAGGGACACCAGAGCGCACATGTAGCCAGTTCAACATAGACCACAGTATTAGGTCCAGATATTAAACTGCTGTAATTTGTGACTTTGCACTAATCTTCAATAAAAAATGCACGGCTAGATAAGAATAGAATCTTCTGGTAGACTGTTGACTACTCATTAATTCTGTTGCATTCAGTAACTTTGCTCATGATGCAAAAAAAAAAAAAAAAAATACTATAATATGTGTTTTTTAATTGCATCCTGCCACAAAATAAAAAAATTATGCTAATTCAACAGTATGTTTCTAAAAAAAAAAGAAAGGCAGTGCTCATGGACTTCCTTGTTGCTGAGCGAGTGCTTCTCTGTGTTTTTTCCAACATCTTTATCCTGGTATGCATGCGAGCCAAATGTTCACTTTAAGCCTTTCTTTTCTTTCACATTGTTACACTGAGGTGAGCTTTTCTTTCTGGCTCCAGGCCTTTTCTTTCTCTCTCTCTTTTTTCTCTCCTGCGCTCATATCTAACAGGCATTGGTTGGAAATGCCAGCCAATGACATTCAGCTCAGTAAAGGCTACATCAGTCCATCTGCTATGCTGTTCGTAGCCGTCTGACCACTTACAAAACCCTGTCTGGGCATCATTGCATTATATTCCGACAAGTGGACCTCGTGTAAGACACGTACAAAAGGATGCCCTGAGGTCGCACGGAGGAAAAGGACAGAAGGAATGTTACAGTGCCATTCTCACCGCGGGGATGAAAGCCCCTCTCAGCGTCTCCAGGGGGAGTCCATACAGTACATACAGTGTGACATTTAGTCTGACATCCATGTTGTTTTTCATGTGTGTTTGAACAGATGCCATTATCACGCCAAGGAGACATGTTCGCTCGTACAGCAGCCTTTAAGGCGGCAGATATTCACTTCCCAATTAACAAATGGTTAAAAATGAGCCACATGCCAAGTCACAGCTGAGACATTTAGCTCCTGTGCATCTCTCATCAGTAAAGTGCACCCAGGATTTTTACATTACCTTAAAAAAAAAGAGACAGAGATGTATAAGAAAAGAGTAGAAATAAATCATTCAGATCACCTGTCCTCAAACCCTGGAGGGATTTATTGCCCAGTGTGGACTTGGACGGTGGTGGAAGCAGGGGTTGTAGTGACTAAACTTTACAAGCTTTTCAATAAACATATGAATAATTTTGAGAGAGTTGTCAGAGCAACCCACACTTGAGCTTAAATCGATGCGTTGAGAATAAATTAAATGGTAGACGGAGAGGTGGGAGTGAGAGCAGAGAGAGGAGAATTAAAGTGAGGCGATATAACAGGGTGATTAAAACAGTGTCTCTGTGAATTGCCACACAGTGAGGCTGGGGTACACCGAGAAAGAAGGGCAATAAAGAAAAGTGGCCGTTTTTTGGGTCTGATTAGTGGAGCTGTTCTATTAGAAGTTTCGGAAGTCAGCATTCAGAGGGAGTCTGATAATAAGCTTTTTTTTTGCACATCAGAAACAGACCGACTGGGATTGAAGATAATAATCATTTCACACTCAATTAATCTCATGATTATTTCCCTGATTAGTTAAGTAGTCACTGGTTTAAAAAAAAATCTGGGAATAGTCAATGTAAATGAGCAGATTTTAAAAAACATCAAACTCAGAAACTCCTCCAATCACCTGATTTTGTTCGTCATCAAGATCTGACTCAGCTGAAAAAATGAAATCAGAGACGTTTCCATTCTGTTTTCATCCCTCTATTAAATACCAGTTATCAATATTTTTATATGTCATTAACTGATCCATTTACAGAGTTGGGTGCAATCTTAAGGTTGCGCTGATCAGAACAGTCTGTACAAGTTATTGCGATTAACTGTGTCTTGGTTACTGCTACTACAGTAAGACAGCTTAGCTACTGTCTGTCTGTCTGTTCAGCCTTGTACAAACTGCATTGGCCATGCAGAAGTCTTTCCTGTTCATTTCTATTATTAAAAAAGACATCATCACCTTTAGCCAGCAGTTACGTTAGCTAATGAGGAGCTCAATCACCCTGTAGCCTACACTTCATGTACAGTATATATACTTCCATACCTGGTGGTCCACATTTGTAGCCGTTTCTCTGGGTTCTTTTATCAACATTTCTTATTTTCTACAAACACTGGCTTCAAGCAGTTCAGGATCAGGTGGTAAGGAAGGACATCTCTGCTAAAAACTCTGCCAACCAAGTCAACCAAGAAATGAATTTTGGTCGATATCAAGGTGGATATCAAGGTTGGCAGAACCTCCAGCTGGGGTTTAGTGACATACAGGAGGAGAAGAGGCAAATAAAATAAAATAAAATAAAAACCAAAAAAGATCTCCAGGAAGAAATAGACAGTGTGAAAAGATTGTCTGTGTGAATCACTGGAGCAAACAGAAATACAAAAAGAGGTTAAAGCTTAAGAATGAGAGTGTTAGATATTGACCTGAAGTACTGTATACACCCTGGTACTACACAGACCACACAGAAAACCTGCTACACAAGTACATTACTGATTTACTTAGAGTCAGCTGATCGGAGACTGACTTTCCTCTCAGTATCACGGCCTGCATTGGCAAAAAATACTATAAAATATAATAAGGCTGAACTCAGGGTTGAGAGTAGATCAAATAGGAAAATATTTACCGTATTTTCTGGACTATAAGTCGCACTTTTTTCATCCTTTGGCTGGGTTTGCGACTTATACTCAGGTGCAACTTATTTAAAAAATATATAATTTCACATGTTTGTTATTTTCACACTGGCAGCCGCTAGAGGGCACTCTAGGCTTGTTCACCAGTATCTGCTACTCCTGTACCACTGAGAATTTGCATGTTGGTTATTTTCACACTGACGGCCGCTAGAGGGCGCTCCAGCTGGCTGGTGTGATTTATACTCTGGAACAACTTATAGTCCAGAAACTACAATAACTTCAAATACCTTCTAAACCACAAATTACCAATTCTTTTTTGTATTATTTAGCCCTGAAATATAGCAAGGGCATTAGGACAGAGAGAGCAGCCTGTGATGAAAGGGGTGAAACTTATGAAGTGCTTCTTAATGCAGTGATGGCACACACACACTCTTATCAGAATGCACATTTATTCTTGGCCTGCAGACAACAGCAGTGGGTTGTTATGGCTGGATATGTTACAGGGATGATTGCAGCTTTAGCTTCAAGGAGGCTACGTTCCTTTTAAATGTCGTATTTGTGTTGCTGCGAGTGGAGACAAGTGAACTTCTTCACTGACATTAATCCATAGCCTCACATTGTTCCATTGCCCAGCAGCTGCATGTTTTACTCCAACTCGGTAATGTGACCTGAGGAACAGAACCGTGACTCTGTTCTAATTCAGTTCCACTGACGCTGGTGGAAAAACAGCCCAAATGTCAGAGTTTGCAGCAGAGTCTTGTCGCAGTGTCATCATGGCTGCAATTTTTGAAGTGAGACCAGAGTCGAAACTTGAAATATTCCATCAACAAGCAAGTCAGACAATTTTATTAATTTCACGGAAGAGACTGGACATATTTATCAAAGTCAATGTCAAAGTCAGCAGCAGACTCAATATTACTATATGTCAGGTAGGCAGAGAGGAGAAATCCTGTTCCTCCCTGACCCACAGTGACACCAGGCAGAGAGGAGAAGAAATGAAGGAAATGGAGGATGGAAAGAACAGTGAAATGTTAAATACCATAAATCCTAATCATGGATATTCAAAGAATACTATTTTTGTAAATACCTGTACATAACTGCAACAGTTAAATTTCAGTCATTTTAATAATTTCAGTAGAAGAATTTTATAGCAAACAATTATAACATTTTCAATCAGGAATTTCTTTTAAATAAATTATTATTATTATTTTTATTTTATTATTATTTTTATTATTTTTATGTTTTTAGATTTTTTTTTATCTCTAGCCTTTATAGAGTTAAAATAAAACAAACACAATTATATTATATTTACTAAAATGCACATGCACACTTAGGGCAGTGTGAGTGCATATGTTGTTCATCTTAGGGGTCACCAGACCGGCTAATCCACATATGTGACCCTTTTTATTTTTTTATTTTTTAATAATGCCAGATGCTTTTTTCCGATTCAACCCTGACCAATTTCAGTCATGGGCTCAGCAAAAGGATTTTAAAAAAGGAAACTCAAAACAGTTTTAAAAACCTGCACCAAAGTGCAGTTACAGCTGTGGAAGTTTAAACTGATTTCCTCTGAGTGTTTCTAGAACCTTCACTGGACAGTGTTTGCGTCATGTAGAAGCTGCTGCATATCTACCCGTCCAGCTTGTGCTCTGCTGTCATGAAGTCACAGTGCCAGCTCTCACAAATCCATTGCCACACACACACACATGCTTGAATGATCAAATGTCCTGGCACACAAACTCCACGGCTAGCTGTGTTACACTCTCCTTTGACTTCGGTCATAATGTTTGAAATTTAAACAACATGAAACAGCCAAATAGATAAAAAACTAAAATCTAATTTAATCTAAAATCTAATTATAAAAAAATACCTGACAGGTGAGAAATATTATTATTTACATTGTGGTTAAATGTGAAGGAAGAAAAACCCCGGAGGACTTCCAGACTTTTTTTTTGGTCATACATTTTCTCTGTCCTCCTTTCTTCTTCAGGCAGGGTTTTATGTTTTTCAAGTTTTTAAATTAAAATGATTGATTATCATCTCTGGATCGGTTTAATAGCGTGGTATTTAATTAGATAAGACAATAGAGATCCTTAACCTCAGCTGCCTGAACCAATGTTTATGATAATGAATCATCTGCGTGGCATTCAACTGACCGTGACTCCCGCAGGTTTGCGTTTACAAGACTGGCCTTGTTGCTGTGTCTGAACTCAAACCTCAGCACAAGGTCTGTTTGGTAGCTGTTGATGTATGAGTGCAGATAATCACAGGCATACTGGGATCTTCATGATGAGTGGGCTGTGAACGACACCGTTGACCAATTGATTATGAACAGACATCGTAAATAAAGTGTAGAAATAACATGTGCCACTGCAGCCTGTGACCATCACACTGAGGTAGGCAGCTATGCTTATTAGAATTCACTTTGGTCACCATTAAAATAGATTCAAAATAAAAACCACTTTCTCAGATGACTGGTCCAATGATATTTCAAATTAAATAATCTTTACCCTGCATGCATTGTTCTTAATATTGGCAATTTATTTCTTAATAGTCAGGAGCGTTTTCTGGAAGTTCAAGCCAGCCCCTTATCACCTTTTGTTTCCGAATGCCAACAACTCATACTGGGTTGTCTGTGCACTTTCTCTTCTTCTCTCTCTCGCTCTATAGATATCTCATCCTTCTTAATACCAAAACCAACCATGTGTGATATTGGCTGTGCCGGCTTTTGCAGTGGCCACGATTCACCCGCTGCACTCCAGCACTATTTCTGCTTTTATAACCACCAGGAAACTGCAGTTATTCTGGCTCAGGGTTCCTTACAAGAGTGCGCTGTGTACTTTTGCTTTCTTTCTTTCTTTTTTTTTTCTTACATGTGACAGGAGCAAAGAAGTAAGTTGGAGTCAATCAAATTACCCCTGTGCCATGGTGGTCCTCATGCTCTGATTCTCAAGATGCAGCTGGGGAAACTCAGAGCTGGGCTCAGTCCACATGCTGCTGTATTTGGACCTTTAACATTATGAAGGAAACTTAAAACTATAAACTATAAAATATTACAATAAGATATTTAAAACCAAGCAGGTCTGTAGATTAAAAAAAAAAACAAACGAAAAGATTCTAGAATATATTTAGAAGACCCCT
>NC_024316.1:6785931-6796572 GCF_000523025.1 Cynoglossus semilaevis | reverse complement strand
GACAAGTGTGTCTTTGTTCATGGTGACCACAGAGATTTTAAGCCGTGACTTCACTCTCTGCTCTGTGATGTTTTAATCACATTAATTTCAAAGCCCAATAATCACCGGCGATTCCTTTCCTTGTTTCATAATCAGTTGATGTCGTAATCATTTTGACAAGCCCTGACTGCTAATGATTTTTCTTTTGAAGCCACCTGACCCTGAGTGTTGCATCAACTTTACAGTTTTACCATGAAAAAACACCTGATAACTCCTGGGGGGAGTTTGAGAATCTTCATAGAGTCATGGTAATATTAAAATGATATAAGACAAAGTAGAGAATAATGTGTTTGCCCTAGTACTTTTGCTATTAAAAGGAGTGTATTTTTCAACCAGGCACAGAGAGATTTATGTCAACAGAAAGCCATCTCTGAGGTGTGACCAAAGCAACAACAAAAAACTGCTTCACTGTGCAAGGAAATCTGATTACATCAGTCCAAGGCAATGACAGTCTGGTGAGAAACCCCTTAAATTTTATGGAAGGCTACGCTGAAGGTTGCAGTTTTAGACGCTAGGGCCTAAAAAAATCCCTTAGGCCTGCAGCTCAAACAGCTCTCTTAAAATGTTCAGGCCGATTCAGGCTGAGGGTGTTGTCAATACAGAAGTGTTTCATATTACTTCAACTCACATATCAGTGATCAAAACAAAAAAGACAAACAGCTCCACCTCTATGGTGTTTGCTTTGGTTTAGCAGAACTGACTGTGAAGCTGCTCTACAGGTTCTGGTTCTTCCTTTCTGCTTCGTATATATGTCTTGTCTGTGAGCCATCACCATTTGTTACCCGAACATCTTTACTCCTTGGTATAAAAGGAAAGAACATCATGCTACATGTATGACCCAGAAAAATGAATCCAGCAGCTCGTCTGCTCTTCCTCTCAGAGCTATCGACTGATCCTTGAATCATTCTGTTCTGTTCTGTTCTTTCTGCTGCTCTGAACAGTCTCTGCTTCATGTTATGCCCTGTTCGAATACCTCTAATCTGTCAGTGTTTTTGCTTGTTTCCATAGCGATGACTCCCAGGCTTCAGGTAGGCACAGCGAGAGTGACAATACCTCTCTCATTATTACAAAACCTCCGTGAGGCTAGAAGGAAAATATTCGCACATTAAATCGGCTGTCCTTGAGTGCTCTTGAAGATTCTTTTTTCATATCTTGCTAAAGATCAAGTGTCTAATGTGAAGTGTTCAATGCATTGCGCAGAAAGAAGACTTTTGCACTATTTCAAATCAAATTGTATCCATTTTAATTGTGAAGTAAGAATTATTTAGAAGTAAGAAGTCTAATTTTATAACTAAATCGATTTCACTAAACAAACCACAAAAAAGCACTAATATTCACAAAACTATGAATTATTGTGATTTTATTCAAAATTACCTCTATGCAGTCTTTAGGTTGAACCAAAGCCTTTAGTCTGTATCTAAAATGATTAATTACCTAATATTATATGTATAAGACTTTTAAGGTAGCATGCAACAGTTTCTGCTCTATTTATAAATTATAGGTGTTTTTCAATGTTGGATATGTTTAAATATGTGAAGCTCAAGTTTCATAACTTTGTACATAACATGGACAAACACGTGTCAACTTCGTTATTTACAGCTTATATATGTTTCCCACTAAATATCACATGGGTGAATTAAATAAAAACAGTCTGTGAATATATCCCTGAGGGACTCAATACTGGAGTAAACACTGGAAACTGCATCTTCAGGTGTTACTTAAACAACACTTCCTGACCAGTGCGAGGCTGTTACAGGCTGTTACAGAGTATTGCGTCACAGGATCGTCACCTTTAGGGTTTTCAGAATGAGTATTTGTGGGTAGTATTGGACACTGTACTGATACTGGTATGGGTATAGGTGCGCTCTTCATCAGTGATAAATAAAGTACTGAACTATATGAGAATAGAACGAGCAGAAACCTGTATCTCTAGTGTGAATATCTTCAGTGTCTGAAATCTGCTGCTCTACAGACAGTCTAACAGTGTTAACTAGCATCGTAGCAACAGGAACCTCCAAACTGAATATTTCTTACATCACCTGAGCTTTAAAAAGTACCTCCTTAACAAGAGCCAAAACCACACTGAAGACAAAAAGTGAACATTTCCCTAAGCTAAGCTTCCCACACTCCCTCCCTCCTCGCTCCACCCGCCTCTCCGTGGAATGACTGATGTTGCCTAAACTTTGGGCTGATGTACGTGACTGCCTTCATGATTCAACCTTGTGTTAAATATAAGAATCTGCAGTGAGAAGAGACGAGGCGCTACGGAAAGACATTCCTCAAAACCGCTGCCATAAAACAATAAGCAACGATAAGCAGAATTAAAAAAGAAAAAGTAACTTTTTTGGGGGGGTGGAAATCCCTTTTTCATTTATGCACTGAAAACTCCTTGCAGCCAGAATGCACAACAGAGATAAGAGTAAGTCAATTAACAAATTAAGCTTGATTAAATGTTCCCTCCACTATCTAATCATTTAAACACATGCACAATGTGGCCATTTATCCCAGAGAGATCTGCTCTACTGCAGGCAGTCACAGTAGATTATATAAGATATTGTTCTTTTATGGTATTCTAGAATCTGGGAAAAGTTTGTGACATTTTTGGGCACGAGAAAAACACAATACAACGACTGAGTGTTAATGAAAATGTGGTTAATAATTATTAATTATTGTGGTCAATTATTGCAGCAAGTCACTGATGAACTACAATACTGTGAACTGATTTGTGTGTTTTTGTTCAACATTTATGTTTATGTTGACAAAAGCCATAGACTTAACGCAAAACAAGCAAACATTGAATGAAAACTGATAATAATGCTCATTTGAAACACAAGTAAATGCTAAAATAATAGAAAAAACTACTGCCACTACAGTCTGGCCAGTGGTTTAGTATCACATCCAGAGAATTGCTTTACATTTACATTTTTAAAAATTTGTTTTCAGGACATTAAAAAAGTTGAGACACAACAGTGTTTTCACTGTGTTTCTTTGGAAGAACACTTCAATAAATATATACAAAGCAGATGCACTTAGATTATTTGAGAAACTGTTGGTTTGACCCAGTTCCCCTGAACTGCCTGGAGATCCTGATTAAACTGGTTAATGTTCAAACTCCCACTCCCAAAGTAAGAAGAGGGGTTTTACAAAGATGTTTAAGCTGCTGGATAACTTAAAATGTTTTATTCAGTTGATCATGGTTGGAGCTGAAAAATGACTGAATCGTGTTGAACAGGAGCTGGAGTAGAACTTGGAATTCATCAAAGATGAGGTTGAGGACACAAGAGGGATGCGGTACGGTGTAAGTCTTTTAAAAACAACGGCATCAGCTCCGAGCCTGAAATTAATGGAGCGCTCACCAGAGAGGACTCCAGTGAAAATCTGTATTTTTAATTGATTGGATCAAAGCAGAGAGTTGGACTGAATGGCGGTGTTTAAGTGATCTGGAACTACAGTTCATGAATATGGATGGAGAGTGTGCACAAAGAATTGAACATTAGCTGGACAGATTAGGAGGTCCAAACAAAGTGAGTGGGACATTTTAATACAGTGTGATTTCCAAACAGTGGAACAAATAAAGATAATTCTGAAATTCAAATTATTCTTGCTTTCCACATTTAGAAGTATTTCCAATTATTTAGTATGTAATCGCACCGGATTAGCTCAAATGGTCAATTAGCGCTGAATCGATGCTCGTATATATTTTACATACATGCCTGCAGATTTTTTTTAAATTTCTAAAATCATGTTTGTTGCAAAATACAGAATAGCCAGGCTAGGGCACTGTTTTAAACGTCACATTTTGTCTTGATTTATATTCATGAAAAAAATGTTATCATCACTCATTTTTTAAATCAATTACTATCTCAAGTGACCCCATTTGAATTCCAGGCAACCCCACATGGGGTCCCGACCTCAAGGTTGAAAAGCATTGAATAACCGGCTTTGCCAAAGTTTCTCCAAAACCACAGAGAATAATTTTCTTAAAAGCTTCAGGACCAAATATCCACTTGGGTTCATTAACTATTTTAACATTAAACCTAAACTGCCTCTTTGAGCCTCTTCCGTCTCACACATTTAATCTCTTCCCCTCCCGTCTCCTGGCTGTACTGCACCTGTCCACTACAGATTCACCTGACTGCACTCTGCTGCCAACTCCCTGCACAGCTGTTACTGTTTGTGCTCATTAGCTTCTCAGTAAATCCAAGCGAGCAGCATTTCAACCTGCACTCGTCTGAGTGGACGGAGGAGCTGCCGAGGTGTTGGACCAGTCAAGGTTCGTCATCTCCAACTCGTTGATCTAATCTGTTCTGCACTGTCTGTTGAGTCTTGATCTAACACGACTTCAGAATGTCTTAACACATTCTCAAACTGGCTTTGTTTTCACAGTAACAAACAGCTGCTCTGTGGCTCAGAGCCATTCTGCCTCTTCAGACCGCCCATTAACGTCCAGTGATTAGTGATCATGGACAGAGAGCACAGAGAACAGATGTGAACAGTCAATGGAGTCTACGATGTAACATCTAAAGAAAAAAAAAACAGTCCTGGACAGCGTTTAGCATTTAGCGCTCTGCTGGTGCTAAATGTTAAAGGCAGAGTGAAGCTGTAGCAGTCTTTACCTAAAAAAAACCAACAGTAACATAGCAGTGGTCAGCTGGTCTTTGGAGTGGAGTGATGTGGAACAAGCAGCAGGATCACGTTGCTGTCAGGAGGTGAGTATTTAAGGATTCAAATGTCTCTAATCTCCATTCTGTAATTTCAGGTTGTAATGTTTTTTTTAGAAAGTGAGGATGTTGCAGCAGTACACATCTATTTTTACCTGATTTCACAGATCATTTAAACAGGTGTTTAGAGCACCCTCTGCAGAGAGGAACAGGGAGCTACGGTGGAAAATCAAGTTTAATGTACTAGAAAATCTACTATATGTTACATTACTATATATTACTTTGGTGCTTCCTATTTAATTTGTCTCTTAACCTCTTGATTTTAAAGAAAAAACCCACGCTAATATCAGTTTTTTTTTTCCTATGGAAATATTCTCACCTGAAACACATTCAAATCCCTCCAGAGTCAATGATGTGGAGACTAACCATAAAAGGCAGATCTGCTGTTTCGTTGTCATGCATTTAGAATGAACACAAATGTGCAAACGGTAATGAACCCAGTTGGAAATGTACTGTAAATTAACTAGCGCGACACTACTGCAGGTTCTGAGTGGCTTCTTCTATTATAGTACTTAAAATAAACCATACATATTAATATCTTAATTGAATGCATTACATTACAGTATGTCTATGAGGCACATGTGGTCCTGTAGTTTTAGACGCCCTCCAGTGAAATCCAATCATGTTAACAGTGCTCCAGCGCAGTGGTTTCACAGAAATGACTGTGACTTTTTATTGGTTGCGTCCCGTTGTCAAGCACAGATATTTCTTCCTCTTAAAAAAACCAAAACATTTACAGAACCACTGTAAAAACCTTTATTTCACTGGACCACATGGAGATTTGAATCTGTTTAACAAGTCAGGATGTCTATTTATGATGTGTTACATCAATGAAAAAATAAACAAATGCAACCTCATTACAGAGAGTCTCACCAGGCCTGTTCTGCAGCAGTTTCTTATTTCTCCACGGCAACAGCATCTGACACGTCTACTGTAAACTCACCGTTCCTACAATTAGCAGGTCAGTGGACTCAAACACTCACTATGTCACTTTAATGGTATGTTCTTTTATATGGACTCAGTTAACGTTCTGTATTCTGTTGTTTTGTTGAGGTTAACGTTCATCCCTTGTACCATGATGTTTTTTAATTCTTGGTCTGACTGTCAAAATGGCAGCATTTTCACTGCACTGTTCTAGGCTCCCAGGTGCATTTCATGTGGCGGAGGTCACATTGTGGGACAGTGGTCAGTGCTTTAGTTTAAAGCATAGTTATCCTGTTAACATTGTGATAGTTTAAAAGTCTGTGCTGATCTACGAGCCAGAACCAAGGACACAGAACGCCCTGTCTTCTGTTTATGAAAGAGAGTAAAATAATATTAGCGGGCCTGATGTAAAGGTCCAGGTTGTTTTAAAGCTGTTCAAAAGGACACCAATAAGTCAGAGAAGTAAATTTATCCCAGCCTTAAATAGTTTTGTAGATAAAACGGAGGCTTGTGAATTTAATCCCACATTTTAATAGAAAGTGTAGTAAAACCTAAACTGAGGTGATTACTTAACTTAACAATGGGTAACATCAGCATTTCAGCTTAGCTGTGAATAACTCTATGAAAGTAAATGCTGCAGTCATGGAGAACCAGTGCAGGTCCAGCAGTGTTCATGGACACTGTGTCTCTGTGATCGTGTGGAAGTGAATTTGAAAAAAAAAAAAAACACTTAAGAGCCATGGTGAGAATTGAGGGACACTGTTGAATCTAATTTAATCTAACCAATCAGTAACAGTTACCTGATCAATGATGTCACTGTGTGAGAATGTTGTTTCTTACTGTCATAGATGTTAAGTGGACTCCTGCTCCTGTTTCAGAGTATGTTTGCAGTGATCGCAGTAAAGACTTTCTAATACAAACAAATACACGAAGTAGTATTCCATTTGTGTACCAATACTGATACATCCTTATGTTGAACTAATTACTACTCCTCCTTCTTCTCTTCTCACTTCAACTATTTGCATTTAAAAAGAAAAAAGTGATCTTTTTTCTTTTTTTTAAAAAAAAGATCACCATCTCTGTGATGTCACAAAGATTTGTAGTGACAGTGACGGTTTTGCTGCTTATGGACAATTTAGCCATTAGTCTCGTGCAGTGAGATCTTCTGTTTTCTCTCTCGTCTTTGCTCATTTATCCATCTTTACCAGTCTGTAAACAGTGCAACATTTGGACTTATCTCTACAGTTCTACTCCGTCGAAGACAAAGCGCTGTCAGTCTTTTTTCTTTGTAAGCCCGACTGGTGTTTATTTGTCATTTTTATGTTCAGTTAAAGGAGATGTTTCTCTGTTTAATTGGGACCTTGATGGAGTTTTCACACTGGGGTTAACTCAGGCCTCGTATAACTATTCAAGAACATCACCAGACAGAGGGACCTGGTGGGTAATAGCAAGTAGAGATGATCCAATAAGGGTAATGGTTTCTTTAATTGATTTGGGAGGCAGAGAGTCGGGGACAAAGGAAGATTAGAGTGTGGGAAACGGTATCAATCAAACCGCCATGAGAGACAGCGAAGGGGCTGTCGAGTTTGACGAGACAAAAATGAGAGCAGTCGGAAACGGTTAGGAGACAATTAATGAGGGCAGGACGCAGTGAGTGTCCTAATTTTGTTGATTTTGGAGCTGTTTAAAACGTCACAGGCGTGACAGAGGGACAGTGATTGATTACAGAATAAATATTAAAATATATTTCATGTATCCTGTTTGTCAATTTAGATGACACACAGATGATTTTTATGATTGTGAAAAGTAAAGTAAAATCTTTATGAAATGCATTAATTAGAGAAATGTCAAGGTAGAACTGCACACATTCATTTGGATTTACCACATACAAACTAAAAAATGCACTAAAGTTAGGCATGTATTTCACCTCATTGTCATTTCACCCAGATAATACTGATTCATACACAACAGCCCAATAGGTGGCAGTAAGTCACCTTAAGTTCCTGTGTAATTTCAATGTCACCACGATCAGATTTCAGACATCTACATGTTGATTTGGTCATGTGAGATTACACACATGGATGATGTTACCATTTGGTTTAAGGTAAAGGTGAAGGGATTTTCAACTATAACAATGAAGTTGTTATTAGGATCAAACACGTGAAGCCAGAAAAACTGAGCATTTGATCAGGATTCTAAATCCATACCAAATAAAAACAGGCCACTGTTGAAACAACTATAAAAAGAGGAACATCCAGGCTCCAAAACTGAAGTCGTGTTTTTATTCTTCAGGGGTTTGTTCCATTAAAATAACTTAAATGCTGTCGTAGATAAATGCCTGAGACTAAACTGAAACAAATTGAATCAGACAAAGATTCAACATCAGCTTTTATTTACAGAAGTACACAATTTGTTTGTATTACTTATAATGATTTAGTCTAAAGAGCAAAGAGAAATAAACACAGGTTAGATCTGATAATAGACAAATATCCAAATATGCATTACATTTTTCACATAATTTACATTACATGATTATGTATAGTTTACATATTTTATATGAGCAATATAATTCAATGCATATATACATATATTCTTTTTTAACTCAAGAATACATTTGTAACAATGTATGGTCAAAATAGATAGCAAAAACATCTAAATGTTAATCCAAAAACAATAAGTTGCAAAATATGATACACAAAATATCTTTTATATAAGATCTTTTATTCCAAAAACACAAAAACTGTTCAAGAAGTTTCCAAGGTGGTGCTATTACTGACCCTGACCTCTGCCCCCCCCCCCCCCCCCCCAACTTAACCATAACCCTGTGTGTGATCTGGAACTATTGTCAGGTGTGATTACTAGTGGAGAGCAGTTGAAAATGCAGGAACAAGGCCTGAGAGAGAATCTCCTGGGAACTGCTGCGGTGCGATGTGCAAAAACCCCAGAGGATTATGGGAGATACAGCTCCATAAGAGTCACTGAAGCAGATGTTCTGTAGTTTAAATACAAAGCCTTAATTAATTATTGGCTGTAGTGTAGTGTGTGATGTCACGATGATGAAGAAGAGACCATTTCTGTGAAATTCTACAACCAAACAGTATTTTTGTACCAGATGGAGAAAAGACAGTGTCCCTGGACAGATGTCCAGATCTGATAGATACACTACAGATATGTCTTCTAGGGTGAAGATCATTTTGGACAACCTGCAGTTTCATAAGGCAGAGTCAAGCAGCAGAAATTATGGCCAAAAATGATGTAAACCTCTACAAAGTGAAGAAATGAATGAGGCTAAGTGAATAAGTGGAGCCAGGAGAAATGTTTAGAGAGAATATCAGAGGGAGAAATTCTACACATGAACATTCCCTTTGACTGGGCTGCCTGTAAGCCTCATTTATTCTTCAGGTAATGTAAACTCAATGATGCTGCGATGTAGTAATGGCTGCTGTCATTGGAGGTAAAGATAGAAGGCTTTTTATTTACTAATCAGATACAGGAGTGTGGCTGTAAACGGTACAATCCACAGTCAGACAGACAACACGGTGTGTGCACCGGCCCTTTCATTCCCTGGGTCATTAACCAGGAGAACAACCCTGACCCCAAAAAAGCCCAGGCTTTGTGGTCTGCAGCTCTCAGCCTTTCCTATTAATACTAAGGATCTGAAGAACTAAAGGACAACATGATTGCTCCTATAAATCCCTGCACAATTTAAGTCCACCTTCAGCACCGTTGAAAGCTGCTGGTCACACATGACCTGTGTGTCGCTCGTGACCTGAGTGACTCAGGGGTTTTTGTCCCCAATTATCACCATCAACCACAGCTGCACATTCACTGAGAGAAAAAGGACAGAATTATAATACAGCTCTGCAAAGTTGGACCCTTCATCACAGCTGCCACTGGAATGTTCTCCCAAACGATTGTTGCCATAGTAACAAATCAGTTCTCTCAGTCCCTAGCTCTACATTTTTAGCACATTAGATGTGTCGAATGTCAGGGTTTGTATGGCATCCGGGGCTAACATACGGCTACAGGGATGAAGGTATTGATAGCAGGTTTACGACTGATGCTGCAGCATAAGTCTAAACCTCCAACTGTAAATTCCTTCAAAAAGGGGAATATTTGTAGTCGATCAGTTGCACTCATTCATGATGATTTCTTTTTTATTTAATAGAAAGCTGAAGCTGAAAATGAATCACCTTTACTGTACTGTATTCATACAGGCGGCAAAGTCCGTCCTTGGTCACCTCTGGGCGCTCCAGTAGAACATGAGGGCATTTTGCTGCTGTGTGGGCTGCAGTGGGATCAGACTGAGCTTTTCTCTACTGATGATGTCCATCACAGTACTTTGGTGTTTTTGGAAATATATATAATTTCCTTCTTTTCTTGTACTGCGAAGCCTGCTCTCACCAAGGTAAACACTTCTCTCCATTCACTGCGTGTGTTCTGCAGAGAGCTTTGAAACAGTAGCACGGCTGCGGTCCTCCCTCCTTTACTTTCATCTGTCTCAGACTGGGCTTTATTAGATTTTCAGGAGAGGTTCTTACAACATCAATAGTAATAACATTAGACAGAAGAATTAAATTTGTATTTATTAAAGAGACTGTTGACTGAATAAATAAAATTGACAAGAATGATGTGTATTGTATTTCTGTCAGGACTAATAAGAATTATATGGTTGGGTCTTTAATTACTTTATAATCACTAGCTACCAGCCAGAGAGTCAGTGTGAAGGGAGAGTGTAAAGAAGGCAGATAAACGTCCCCTGGTTTTATCTCCTGTTAGTTTCCTCACCTGATAGTAACAGTATTCATTAGAGTGAAGTGATATGTTGTTTTTTACCATAAATATTTATATCTTCATTTGTTTTCCAATGTTTTTATGTTTGATCTTGGTGAAGTTTTACTTCACTCAAGTGACAAATGAATAATCATCTATCTATCTATCTATCTATCTATCTATC
>NC_024316.1:6757520-6785823 GCF_000523025.1 Cynoglossus semilaevis | reverse complement strand
ATCCATCCATCCATCCATCCATCCATCCATCTACCTATCCATCTATCGCTCCACATCTACATATGCATATGTAGGTTTGTCCCTGTGATGGACTTTTGAACTGTACCCCACCCTTGCCTAATGACTGGGATTGGCTCCAGCCCAAAAAAGGGATTAAGCAGTAGAGGACGAATTACTGCCAGAATGACCAGAAATAATCCTAGAAATACTAGCATTAATACTGTTAGATGTCCATTCAAACATCTTCAGATGTTTTCTAATGTTCTAATGTTCTTTTCTTGGGCTGGAATTTTCAGTCCTCCTCACACTCTAGTGTTTTTATGTGTTCTAGTCTTCTGCTGTTGTTAATTATTAAGTATTGACTAACAGAACCTGGTGTTCTGATTAAAACAAACCTTAATTACTCATTGGTTCTGGACTGTGGTAAATACTAAATAAAATAAGAGAATTCCCTCTGGTGGTGTAATCAGATTTCCCTCACTTTCACCTCAACTAAATCTACTCCATAAAGGCTTTTTCTTCTGCTTCCTTACAGTGGTTAAAGAGAAGGAAAATCAAGAAACAAATTCATACCAGTGAGGAACGTAAGAAGAAATATAAGTTATTAATCTTAGGCTTTCCCATGAAAAGCCCTGGTCAGAATTCAGCCTCGGTGAACTAGTGGTTTACCTTAGCTAAATAGAGAGATTGGACTTCTCCTTGGATTGGATTGGGTCGGTTTTAAAATAAAAGGTCTTGGGTTTGATCCCAGTATTAACATAGCGACTGGTGAGACCTTGGTTCAAACTGTCTCAGTGTTCACATGAAAAACAAACAAACAAAAAAAACATCTCTGGTTAAGAGAATCACTGACATACTGTAACATCCACACGTGTTTGCGATGTTTGGTGAATGTGGATTATTGTGTCAGTCTGACCAAAGCTGGAGTTTTAAAATACATGTTATGCAGAAATAAATAGTGCTCAGCAGTGCCATACTAACACAGCCAGATGATGCAGCTAAGACTTGACCTACTCTTGCATGTATTAAGCTGCCTCCGCAAGCTACTATTTAAAGACGAGGTGAATGTGTAGTTTTACATAAAATGACACAGTACTTCCATGACTGCTGCAGGAGTTTATATACACACCAGAAAAACTCAGGTTTGGACAGACTATGGATGTGGAGTTTTTGTGTTTGGGGCACAGAAACAGGAAAGAACCTTCACTTCTTTGATGCTGTCGCGGTCCTTAATCTTACCGATCAAAGCAAAGACAACTGACTGAAGATGTCCTCAAAGGACTCAATGGGTCCAAAGACCTCCGCGCTGAATAGCTGAATAGTCTGTGACCTCAGCAAAGCTCACACCCCTAACCCACTGTGCAGCAGCCAGTTCATCTAGCACATGTTCAAAGTGGCAAAACACGATCTGTGCCCAGGATGACTCAGTCCAGCTTAGCAGATAGATACGCTGCCACGTTCAAATCCCTCCAGCTTTTAATTCGCACTCCGACTGCAGGGTGTTAATGGCTTACACAACAGATGTTCCGCGTGCTACGTTTAGGTTTGTGTGAGCTGAAGCCACCCACCGTCTTAAACATGCATGACAACCTGTGACTGTCTCTGATGCAGAATGAGCCAATTCACCGTGCATCGCTCTTCGCATGGCCTTGCGTCAATGCCACAGAAATGAGAAGGAAACGTGTGCGTGAGTACCAGGTCGTACGCAAAAAGCAGCAGCAACGCAGGAAGACAATGTGCAAAACAGTGAGCGTGGGAGTGCAAATGAGAGAGAGAATGGAAGGAAAGAGATGGGAGAGGTGACAGAGAGGAAGCGAGCGATGGCAGCTTCCATCTGCTGAGGAGCAGACGACTGTCTCCTCACACAGAGGTATCCATTTGCATCAGCATGTGTACACGCACTAATGGAGTAATGATGGTATTTGACAGAAGGGTGCTCGGTGACAACAATTAGTGTGGGAGGGAAGAAAGTTTCCTCCTTCATGTACAGAGCAATCGCTTTTACCAACAGCTGCAATTCATCTGTGTGAGAGGGACGCCACTGCCTGCACTCTCCCACACCTGAGGTGATGAGAGGTCAGGGTTTGATAGGTTTGTAGCTGGAGTCGAAGTTGTACAGAACATGTGAAACAGATCTCGTCTGTCTGACTGTGTTGTTGGTTTTTATGTTGCGTTCAGAGCAGAGTTTGAGCAAATGCAGTTGATGGTCATCCTTATATTATACCTTACAAAAGATATTTCCAGGCCACGCCCCTTTTCCTGCCCTAGCTTCTCTAAATAACCCTCACTTTATATTTATATATTCATCAAGATGATAAAACACCAATAAAAATATATGTTTAAAATGTAAATGTGTCAATATTATAATTAATAAAGACTGATCACACAGATTTAGCCCAACTCCCATCTAATTTTAAATGCCCCCCAGTCCACACACCCCAGCCCTTCTGCTGCAAATCTCAAAAGCCTTTGCAAATACTTAAAGTGTACAGTAATTATACGATAGTGATAATTGAATAATAATTACTCAAAGCTGTTCCTACTTGGATGTCAATGTTAGTGGGTGGAATAATTTGCATGTAATATGCAAATGTGTTGCTGCCACTGTTTATTCAAAGGTCCAGTGTGTAAAAGTTAGTGACACCTAACTGTGAAACGGCAGAATGCAGGAGACAGAGGACTCCCCAGTCTTACCTCTGCCTTTAATGTAGGAAAAAAGCATCGTGCCACAAACGAGTGAGTGCTCAGTGTAATGGACAGCTACAGCAGGAACATCCATTAGTAGTCTGGACGGTCCATGAACATAGACTTTGAAAAGACTAGAATACTTCCAGTGGCTGTGGATTAGTTAATGGTGTGGGTCATGACTCCAAACCAAGCCCAGCTAGTCCGCAGCGTTATGTGCCTGTGGGAAAGACTTCTCCCATTTCTCCCATAGTGAATGTGCTGGAGGATGTGAATGATACAGAAAGATGAATGGTAGGAGTGATCAGATGAGGAGTTTCGGTTCTGGTCAGAATACATTTTATCAAGCTTGGAAACTGGACTTTGTTCTGCTTTGGTTTATGGATCAGTATTTATGTATGATCCATACGTCAACTCCCTCACCCCTAAATCAATAATGAAGATCCTCCTCCAAGAAAAACATCACAGACAAATTCTTCTTCATTTTCTCTCTTCTCTTTTCTTCCTGGTTTCTTCCACCACTGATCATTTGCCTACGATCACCGGACACACAGACCGGCTTCATCACATCAGTCAGTCGTGTCTCCTCCGACACCTTTTGCCCACTTCGACTATTTTCTTTTCACCACACAAACTATCTTGTTTCCAAGTTTTCTCACCAATGAACCAATGTCATAGATCTGTCTCAGTCTTTGTCAGAACTTCAGCATCAGATTTTTTTGTTCAGGAAAACTAGGAGGGGTTAAGCCTGGGACTTTTATATGGAACCGACAGTATACCGTTGGACGCCAGTGAGTCATCCAGCAGATCTTGATTGTCACCCTGAGTGCATAAACACATCTATCATCATTGCGGAGCAGCTGTTTCAGTGCAGTTTCCACACTTTCTCTCCTCTCGTCCTCTCCCCCTTCTGCTTGCCACCTCGGTTCCGCCCTGCACAGCTCCCCCGCTGCGCCTGCCGGCAAACGGTGCGCGCCCGCATGACGTGACACCCCCCTCCCCCAACACATGACATATCTGGCTTTAAAATGACGTCACGACCGCGTGGGGCTCAGCAAGAAAGTCGTTCGTCAGTCTAAGAGCAGAGGAGAGGAGAAGAGAAGCAGCAGGGGCGGGAGACGGAGCGTCATCCTCCTCTTCTATCGACAGCCTCGCTCTGTTTCCCCAACTCCTCTGGAACAACTCTGTCTGCTGAATTTTCTTAACCCTCATCTTTTAAGTTGCGCCTCTTTCTCTCTCTCCGTCTCTTCTTCAACTTTACCTATCTTCTCTCCACACTTCCTAACACCGCCACAAATGTGAGCAGATAATGAGGACCCCCTGCCGTCGGTGAATTGTCTCCTCCGCAGCATCTTCATCCCTTCTCCCTTCCCCTCTCCACTGTATTTTGTTTTGCTCCTCTTTCTGGTCGTGCCTCAGGAGGAGCTGCGCTGTTTGTGTATTTTTTATGAGCACCGAGGATGCCAACTACAAGCCTCGTGTTGTTTTGTGTTGTGCTGCGCACCCCACAGCTCTGTCTGTCTGTCTTCACCGGCGTGCGTGGCGAAGGAGAGGAGAGGAGCGGAGAGGAGGGGAGAGAGAAATGAAAGATGGTAAAGTTTGAGGACACCTCGTCAGGTTCGCCGCTCACCTGTCCTCCAACACGCCTGCGTCTCTCTGCTGTATAAGTGCTCGCCGAGGATCAGCTGAAGAACTGACGAGCAACTTCAAACAGACCTGACTCTTTCCGTGGCATCTTTAAAAGGTGGCTTTTGGGGGGCAGCAGGCAGCGGGATTTTGATGTGCGCAACGTCGAAGGATAATGGCTTAAAAATGTTTGCCTTGGTGACAGCTGGAGTAAGGTCCATCACTTGAGTGCTTCTCTATTTTTTTTCTGGCCATTTAATCATCATCTGTTGACGACTTTGGTGGAAACCCGTACCAATGGGAGGGTTCCTGGAAGACTGAGTCGGATTTTGGCAGTCGAGAGAAAAATGTGGATAAAACGGAGTCCTGTGCGCAGGTAAGACATGCACAGTTTTGCGCGATGCTTGGTAGATGTATGTGAGGTACAATATGTAGAAGGCGTCACAGTTTTCAATGCATTTAGTGCAACTGTTTGGCAGCATTCTCCCTTTTGAGTCTACGTCACTGCCAAGTTATAAAAGTCTGCAGGAACTGGATGATGAAATGAATTTCATCATCATCTGTTTGGAAAGAAAAGAGAGAAAATGACAGAGATTTATAATGTATATCTAGAGAGAGAGGGTGGGAGAGAGGAGGGAGAAAAAGGGGGAAAATAATGATAAGATAAGAAGATAAATATACACATATATATATATTTAAATGCAGTGTCTGTTTATTTTGTTGTGGTAATGACGTAAGGGAGAATTCAGGCGGAGACGTTCTATGTACGGTTTAGTTTGATTTAAAGAAGTAAAATCCCAACAATTCTGATTTAATACGCTAGGGGTCGCCAATCGTACAGTTTAATCTGCACACACAATCCGAAATATGTGCCGTTATTCGTTAAGTCAAACTTTAAACAAATGCCGTTACTTTTAGCCCAACAATAACCGTACTGGTAACTCTTACTATAAATATTTCGTGACTCATAAAATATAACTCAGAGATTTTCAACTGAGGTTCTACCTCGGTTGATCCATATCCTAGTCCGTATGTAAAGTGGTGGTCCTTAAAAAAAAGAGAATAAATCAATATATGTTCTGTCAGTGAACCCCTACAGTCAGCGCTGTCCATCCATGTGTGCAGCATACATTGAATATTTTCACTGATTTTTATCGATTTTGCAAATAAATTCTATAATCAAGGTTACCATAAACAAAGTTCATTTTTCCATTATGTCTTCAAACAGAGGAGGAGGTTCTGGTTCCTTAGCCCTGACATTTGTACTAATTAGGAACAGAGGAGCCTAATATAAACCATGGACAATGACTGAAATGGTCCAAATAACAAGTACGTACGCACTGTGATTGTGCATCTGGTCTTGTTATTTTAACAACCTTTTCAAATGTACTGCTGCCTAAACCAAATCTGGAACCAACTAAGGTCTAGATCTGTAGCCTGACTTGACAGATATATGACAGAAGAGGTTCTGAAAGTGTAACAAATATAATGAACTTTATACGACTCAAAATTAGGACCGTGATCACCTTCTCACACAAAAAAATTGGAAAAAGATCACAGATTCAGGGAGTTTGCTGCCTAGAAACCATTCATCAAAATCATGAATTCATAAGTCATAAATAACTCTAGCCACCCACCAGCCGTGCACCCACCATAAATTATGGAAGTGGGTTTATGCAGTGAACAGTGCAATCCAAGATAAAAGAGGCGATGTCATCCAGAGCGGCTGAATGGAGGGAGGAAAGTACGCAAAGCTTTACCCCACTTAAAATAATCCACTCACACTTGCTCCCTCTTCTTCTCCTCTTCTCTCCAGCTGCTCTCGCTCTACATTGAGACGGTCACGCAACACATTAGAAAATGGATATTTCCATTGTTTTTCTTCCCCCATGATAAATAAAATTCCATCTCACATCCAAAGCAGGATGGAAACCACTTTTTTGACTTGGACTTAGGGAGGTATTCTGTAAACAAAAGCCACATTTCAGCACATTGATTTGGCATAAAATGGGTTTAGAGGGCGGATGTTACACGGTGTGTAATGAGACCCAACTTCTCAGCAGTGGGATTCTCTGGCCACCTGGTGGGTCTCACTCCTACTGTTAGGAACCATACGCTGCAGGCGTACGTGTAATATATTGTGCCACAGAGAATCTGTGGATCTCACCTTCTCTGGTGATAGTGTGGCAGACTAAATACGAAGCATTTGTGAGAGCAGGTTGAAATATAATGAGTCAAACTTCCATTTCTCTAGGGATACTGGTCAGAAGAGCAGAGAGAAAAAAATCTACCTGCTGGGTTTTCACTATCACTAAAATATGTTGGACGTCAAAATGGGATGTGTGTCTGTGGCTGCTGCCGTGGGTTGAAATCCCTCTGATTCAATCAAATCTGCTCTGATTAGAGTCAGTGTTGATGAGAGGGGAATATTTGGGGCCAGGTCTTTAATATAGGACAGAAATAGAATCCTTCTCAGCTGCTGCCGTCTTCAGGGGTAGCCACAGCTGGTAATCTGGCACAGTTTAAATGCAACCCCTTCCCATTTATCCTGGGGACTGGCACAACAGGAGTCCCAGACAGTGGCAGGGCTCGGATGATGCAACTTGAGGTTAAGTGTCTTGCCCGGGGACACACTGTTGCACAGCTGGAATCAAATCCCCTTCCTTGGATGCCGTTTCTGCCTCTAGGTCTATATCAGAGGATAATTTTGTCTTTTTTCATTAGAAGTTAGAAGACGTGTGCATTATTAATGCAGAAGGAATAGAAGAGATCACCTACAGCTGCTGTACACGTGGGCGTAAATGCAACAGCGGCTTCTGCAGCAACACGGGAGAGACTGACTGATGAAAAAAAATTGTTCCAAGTTCAAGTGTAGATTATCATTACTTCTATCGTTAGCTTGAATTCAGTTGGACTACGCAGTAATGTAATTATAAGATGACAAAACCTTCTCGTCTTAGTACACCTACATTTGTTCCTTTACTTGCTGTGTAGCCTGTTAATGCTAAGATTCGCAACAGTTCCAGAGACTACATCGGTGCCTGTGCTCGTTGATGCTTAACTGTTACAGTTACAGCTAGCTTCTTCACAAAGGCATTGCCAAATAAATGTTTGATGAAGTCAGCAGGCATCTCACTCTGGATAAATTTAGATTTGATCGTGATACCAGCGCCCATTATAGCAGAAAACTCTAACAAGCACGAAGCCAGAAAGAGTTCCGCTTGAGAGGTAACCAGCAGGGATTCTTCTCTCTCCCCAAGCTTGGCATCTTTGGGCTCCATCTTTCATGGACGTCACACAGTTTTATGTTCCCCATAGTGAGTTCCCATTCCGCTGAGACACTGGAGATGCTATCAGGGCGGGTACACTACAGCTGCTAAATTGTGCCAGCGCTGACACCGGTTGCTGTTCAGAAAGACTTCATTTATCAGTTTCCATCTGTCTTCAACGGTACTGTTGAGGACAGGTGGCTGTTTCTTCACGTGTCTCCTGTTTTCCTGGCCTGGATAAATTCTTGTAACACATTGGAAATGTTTCAGTGGGAATTTAGGGTATACTGCCACAACAGGAGAGGAAGGGAGCGGCGGGACACTGTGCTTCTGCTCTTCTGTCTGTGGTTTTTCCAATCTCAAATAAAGGAATTTGAGAAATTGTCTGTTCGGAATAATTTGCACTAAAAAAAACAACATCTCCTGCACTACGCCACCTATCTGGTGCAGTTTAGTTTTAACATCTGCGTCATTTTTATTAAGACAAGTGCTGCTGTATCATGGTGAAGTCCAGTCCCGTCAGACTGTTGCTGTTATTCCTATGATTTAGGTGCCATCGTAATGGCCTGGATGAGGGTTATTAACTGGGCCTCTCCGGAGTGTGATTAACCCAATTTGGAGAGAAATAGACCATGTTGCTTCTCTGGAGACGTGTGTGTGTTTGTGTGTGTCAGTGCAATTTGCATGTGAAGGTGTGTTGTCTGTCACATTCAAATGATAAAAGTACAGAAAGGAGAGTTCCTGAGCAACTATTTGAAACAGATCAATGTTAAAATATCAAGCAAAGTATCTACCTTCTCGGGTAACGGAGACATGGCGGGTACTTTTATTCTCTCTTTCTTTTTTACTGTGTGCTATTTGATATATGATAAAAATATTACTTCACTTGGTGTTCAATAAATTTGTCAATGTAATCTGTCAAGATTTTGTTGGAATTACAGTATTTTAAACAAAGGTCACTGGTCTTTTGAAACAATAGAAGTGTGTAAGTGTACAGTAAGGGGGTGAGGGGTTAGGAGGGCTTCAACAATAGTCCTGGTGAAAATGGTGAACGCTGCAGAAAAAAGATGAACCACCACTTCAGACAGTGATGGATTATAAATAACGTGTGTGTTCTGTGGTAGAGTGATTACAGATTAGGTGTCGTAGAAGTGTACTGTACCTTTTACTATCCACTACCTACTCTACCCATTCATACAGTTGAACATGGGGACAGCTGGAAATGATTGGTTTAAAATAAACATTCAAACGGAGTTAATATCGACTTCTTTCCCCTCCCACTGCAGCTCTCAGTGTGATTGGTTTTAACAACAAACTCATATGGTTGGAGAGGCCGGTGATCTGCTGTTGCACTAGAGCACACGCATCCATCCCACAGTATCCAGGAACCTACAGCACTCAGCTCATACTTGATTCATGTACTGAGCTTTGGCCGGATCAATACTGCCTCTACTAAGGATCACATTTATCCGTCATGGCTCTAAACACTAAATAGCCAACTTCTCCAACCATGGGAGCTCAGAGGTGGGGTGGCTGGAGAGGCATCAGTTGGAGGGGCGATCAAATACCAAAAAAATGAACAAACAACAGAAAGGTAATTGATGTGTGGCCTGAGCTGAAGTAATGGTTCAAACCGTGAGAGTCTGAGATGATTGGAACTCGGCCCTGTTTCCCAGGCTCTCTCCACCATCCAGCTGATCGTTCAGAGCATGTGGGTCACACACATACTGTAGTGTAGGCTGTCGTAATGTAGAATTAATGGAATGGTATGGCACCTTTGGCTGCTGCATCCTGGGCCACTTGGATCAGTATCCAAACTCTCATTTCTCTTCTCTTTGGTTTGTTTTTATGCTCCGACCGCAGCAGAGCAACAGTGGGTGTGACACAACACACGTGTAGTAACAGCTGCTGCAGCCTCAGAGGCAGGAAGACTCTCTGTGTTTGTGTGTATAAGTGTGCATGCTTGTTGCACACCACTTAAACATTTACCATAGTATATCTGCGTCCCAGAGGCCTGCACTACAGCAGCAGTCTATTATTCTGTGTGTGGTGTTTATCTCTCAGATTCTAGATTCAGGGCTAACGGAGTGTTCTTTGACAACACCACTGTATATATACCAAATAGTTTTGAAAAAAAAAAGAAAAATACATGATAAAAGATAGAGGAATCCTACATAGAAAATACTAAGTAGTGCAAATGATTTATGATCCTTTATGATAAAACGTACTGCATCATTTCACTGGAAGTTTACCGTGACACACTGCAGTGTTGTGAAGTGGGGAGTGTGAATATCTACGTCATGACCACTCACATCGCACTAACACACACACATTGCACCACTATCTTTGACCTCCTTATGTGTAATCTCACTGTACTCAGCCTGTGTCCTTGTGAAGGTTATACTTTGATATCATTTATATATACAGTACATACAGTACATGTAAGTGCTCTTATAGTTGGTGTCGTGGCACAGCAGTGTCTGACTCTGACCCACTTTAGAAGGAGTTCACTCTTTACCATCTGTTATGTCTGTAAACACGACGTTTTCCAAATTCTTTCACATTAGGACCTACTTCATGAAGAGCGCACCACCGCGGCCTGATTTGCAGCAGATTTTGAATAATTATGACCAAAATAGCTACAAGTTATGGCATCGTTGGCAGTAATTGGCAATTTTCTGGTGCAGCTGACCAATGTTAGTGCTTAACACTGCAGGATTTTGTCATTTATCCACGTCAGGTGAGAACAGTCTGGAATTAAACCTTCAACTCTTCTACTGTCTAAGATGTTGGATTAATCTAATGCTTCTAAGGATGATGGCCAGAGGTGATATAATGTCAGATTTAGATAAATCACCATGACTATATGTTGGTGACTCAGACAGGATTCTCTCACACGAAAGGGTGTTTTTGACCAAATGCAAGGTCAAAGTCAAAACCAATTAGCCGTTGTAATTATGAGCCAATCAGTGTTCACTGAGTGAATATTGTTGACTGAAGCAGAAAACCTGGAAGACGTGTCTGTGCTTACACTACTGCAGATAAATGAGAGCTGAGTCTGTGAACACCTGGACTGCCTGTGTACTAACAACACCACAGTCCGCTGGCTGTTTATTTTAAGTGAAGTGCTACTGTACTGAGCTGCAGGAGCATCTACAGGATGTGGAATGACTAACTGGAATCAACTGGAATCTGTCAGTAGGGCTTTTGTCAAGCCCCTCCTCGTAGAAACTTAAACAGCAGTTGCAGCTATGATTTTTACCAGACCGCTATCAGGCTGATGAAAAGAATACCATTTCATATCAGTGAAGTAAAGAATACACAGAAAATAAATATAATTTCCCCCACCTTTCACCGCAATAGCTGTGCCTCCTTAGGGGACATGGCCCCCACGTTGGGAGCCACTAGGCCAGAGCAAGGATAGAGCAGCTTCTTTCCAATTGTCAATGGGATGGCTGTATAAATACAGTATTAAAACTATATCATGGAAATGTTGTAAATATCAGGTATGCAGTGGTTGAAAACATCAGGTACTTTAAAGCTCAAGGGACAGTTACTTTCCAGAGTCTACAACCCTGGAGCCTCATCCCAAACAATGAAGGGTATAATAGTGGAGGAGAGGTTTGTAAAAAGTGCCACTCCAAGAACAAAAGCTATTGTGGACTAAATCAACACCAGGATATTTCAGTGATGGCCCTTCAAAGCTTCTGCCATAATAAGATACTGTCTTTGTAAATCATTGAGGAGGACGGAAATGTCCTCATACTTCAGTCGCTGTACTGCATGGTAATATCAGTATCTGATATAGAAGGCTGCCGTAAAACCTTATTAACAAACATTAATGTCTGCAGACACTGGTGATGAATGAGGCCTTGATTTCCCTCCGTGAGATATTCAATTTTTTTTTAGGTTTGCCAAAATGTGAAGTGCGGCTCTGACAATGTGCTAAAGTTTGCTCTCGGTGTCACAACAGATTCCATTGTGTTCAGGACTGTGGGCAAGGTGCCATTTTAAATGAGTTTTAAATGGATTAAAGGCAGGAGCGGTGTCGCCTCATAATTCATAAATATCCAATATGCGGCGGCATTCATCAAAACATGCCAGAGAATGGCTTTCAGCTTTTTTGTAAACTTTCTGACATTTTCAATTTGCTTTATCATGAACAGTTTATTAAGTTTATTGGACTGGAAAGGCAGCCGTGCTGCTATTCAAACCTCGAACACATTTTCTCTAGAGACGTCAGTCTTTGTAATGGCTGTTTATTTTATGAGGTGACAGCTGCGTGTGTTTCTTTCCAACTGTTTCCACAACTTTTCTTTTCTCTGGAGTTGATTGTTTTGTCTTTAGAAAGTGAAGATGATTCCAATCAATTTAGAATGATGTATCAGGAGACACCTGGAGAAACTGGAGAAATTTGAATTTTAGTATGAAGTATCACGGATTTCGTGTATGCCCGAGGTAAGACAACAACTTAAGACACCAGAGCCCAGTCCTGCTCTAGTACCGCTGATGTTCAGGGTGGGTCAGATTTATATGAAAGAACCTGGGAGACCAGTCCTTGAAGATACAATAGCTGTCAGACAGCAGAGAGCAAGAATTTGGATGAATAAAAGTACAAATTTACCCATCAGGCACTGCATAAACATTTAAGGTGAACTCAGTCTAACCAGTCTAAGTTGTTGTCTGGTGTATTTGGTGTTATTTCTTCAAGAATTGCTGCTTCCATAGTGTAACAGCTATTACGCCTGTATGACACACGACAGCCTCGTGGTACAACCCCCCGAAACCCCCCCCTGCGAGCCCCCCCCCCGCCCCCCCCCATGGTGGCCTGCTTGGTTTGCACAGACTCACAGAGGGGACTTCACCTGTCTTCAAGTTTTAGTTGGCACTGATTTTGACATTTTTTGGTGATTATAATTTGCAGACACCAATTTTTGACCATTCTGATTTCCTTCAGTTCACAGACTATATAGTATAGAGCAAAATGAGCTTCAGTGCCACATTTTATTCTTATAATATATAATTATGAGACATTTCCCCTCACAGGTTCTGTCTTCAGTTCAAAAACTGAGGTACAAATATAACTTGTTCCTCTCCACCAACTTTCTGATGAATATTTGCATTTTTACATTATTTTTGTAGGAAGTTAAATATAATGTCTTTTTAAGGAATATGTCTAATGTAAGCAAATATTGGCATGGCCAAAATTTCTGATGAATCTGTAACTTTATTTGTAGTATTTATGTTCTGTGGAGTGTAAAGTTGTCAAGCACAAATGTTTGGATCATTCCTGCCTCAGCTGTGCTGGGTTTTTCTGCTGACCTCCTCTAATTCTGGGTCAGACCCTCTTAAAGCTACATGCTACGATTAATGGAGGTGAGAAGGACAAAGAAGGGATGCTAACATGGCCTCATTTTGTCAATGCACTGCAGTGGGGAAGAGAAAATGAATAAAATGAAAAAGGAAAATAATGTTTTGCAACATGGATTGCAGTAGTTTACTTGATGTGAATGTATGTTTTCTGTAGAGACGTATTGAAGCTGACGAAGACTAGGGAGAGAGATATGGAGGAAGATGGATCAGGGTTGTCAGTCGTTGGTTTATTCACTGGACTTTGGTCTGTATTTTTAGCCCACGGAGACTCGGTGAAGCAGTTTAGATCATATATTGAAGCACAGAGGGGCACTACACTGTTATAGGTCAGTCACCACAGTGTGACAGAGTGTGATGTCACTGATGTACTGCACTGTAAATCCATCAGTCTCAGATGACCAGGCAGTGATCTGTGGAGCAGAAGACGTGTGTTTCCTGTTGTGTTCACTACAATCACTCACAGGCGGAACAGTTGTGTTGCTGGCATCGGCCGTGTAAAAGTCAGGGCGTATTTAATGTCAATGTTAAAGAATCAATAAGAGCTGTCAAATTATGATCGATGGCCATATTCTGAGGACTTTTATGAAGTGTGAAAACAAAGACACTGAAAGACTAGTTTAACATTGGGTTAGACTTTTTTTTCTCCTAATTTAATTTGAACAGTTAAACTTCTATACATTTTAAATTCACCAATGGAATTTTCTCCCAACAAACTATCCTTGGTCTCTGCACCACTCCCTATAATTGGCAACTTTTTTTTTCCTACAACAATTTAATCACATTTTATACAACCAGGAATTTTTAACATTGTCATCTGATTTCAGGGTCGCCAATCAAGTTCAGGCAAAGATGCACTTCTTTCTAAGGCATGCATTTGGAGAACAGAAAGTATATTAGGTGAATTCAGGAGAGGCATTCTCATCTGTTATAAATAAGGCTTCGCCTCAAGTTTCCAACACGTCATTATTTACTAAGTGCACTATGTTCCTAAGAACTAAGTGAAAGTGTCAGAAGTCAAATTGCTCCTCCAACAGAGCAGAGGGCTCAATGCCAATGGAATAATAAAATGGAAGTGGCAGAGAAAAAAAAAGAAGATATTGTCAGCATGTGTTCATTTATTTTTTTAATGCACATGCAGGATATTTATGATGAAACTGTCAAATGCAGCTAACAATGCCAGTGGGGTCCAATCTGCACTTCTGAATGCACCGCCATCATAGTGAGTCATCTGAAAAGAGAAGTGTCCTTGTTCCTTGGCCTGGATGATATCAGAGACTTTTTTTTTTTACATCCCAGAGGGGGTCGACTGCCACACGGCTTCATTCTTGGTCTTTTCTTCTCTTTCTCCATCTCTGTCGCTCTGTTTGGGTGATGCAAATGCATACGCTGTATCACCCATCTCTATTTTAAGAGTTTCCTCCCCAGTGTGAAGCTCAGGGCTGGCAGAATCAGGGAAGGTGGAATGAATGGAGAGACACTGTAGGAGCTCCCACCAGCGTAGTGCTGTCCTCTGTGTATTCTCTCCATCCATAATCCTTTTAATGTTGTTCATTCTTGCGATATGCTGTTGCTATTTGGAGCTACTTAACAGTGATGGGATGTAGAATTTTCAAAGAAAAACATAACCCACCCACACAACTCCCCTGGGCTTTTAGAAGGAAACAATTATACCTCATATTTAAGAAAAATAAAATGGGATTCTGTGCAAAAATCTCGCCCTTACAAAGTTCTTCTGTGTACTTACTGAAGACACATCAAGTCAATTCAATTTTAGTTTGTATATCCCTCAATGTCTGTTCCAAAATTACCATTAAATTTATATAATATATTTGAAAAACAAATAAATGAACATACGTTTTAGCAACAGTGGGCAGAAAAAAAACGACTTCTCCTTTAACTGAAAGAAATCTCCAACTGATCCAGGATCAGTGTTGAGCCGTTTGATTCAGCAAAGAGAGAAGTGAGAAAAGTTTTAGCAATTTGACACATTCTCTGCATTACACTCTGATCTGAACCTGCTTCTTGTTTAATGTCTGCATATTTGTGCTCACTGTTCTCCTTGTCCTAATTTAAATAACAACCTTTAGCACCGTGTTGTTCTTCTCTGAACCCAGCTATTGTCTATATCCCAGAAATGCTGATGAGGTCATTCTCTTCTTTGTGCATACGGCAGCAGTACGAGGTGTATGACTCAATGTTAAGTGTTCGGAGGAGACTAGTGGTTTTAGTATCCAAAAGTAGCTGTGTAAAAACACGATGGCACAACATGAGTCACTGTAATGTGGTGGAGTCTCTCTACAGTTTGTGACTGACTCCATACAACATTTAAAAAAAAGGTTGAATTGAGAAAAAAGCTCCCACTTCCTCAAAGAAAATATTTGAGATGACCACTGACAACTTGTCATGATGACTGACAGCTGCGGCCAAACAAAGACAACAAGAGTATCACTCACAGCTACTGTCTGTGTTAGTGGCTACACTGTGTAAGCCTTCTGTATGTATTTACTGCCGACTATGCTGTTTGAGCACGAAGCATGATGTGTCTGATGCCAGATCTTCAACTTCCATCGAGGGTTTTCACAGCAGAACACCTGCTGCGACAGCACCCTGTCCCTGGCCTTTTCTACTGTAGAGCTGTACTTTTGATTCACGTTTTCTTCTGTTCCAATAGGTAACCTGACACTGTTCTTGTTTATATAAGTATAAACTAGTTTAACTGATACCACAGGTATTTTTATGTACTCTGTATATAAACTTTCAGATAACATGTTTGAACTACATCTGAAGTTCTTCTAGGGTAAAGACAGACTATTTATACGCTGATGATACGATACGATTGTATGTAGATGTAATGCAATGTAATGTAAACTTAAAAGTGTACATTTTAAAAACTCTCACTCTTCTCTTCTTGTGGCTGCAGTGTGAGCATGAATGATAGAAATCAGATTGTTACGGTAGATTCAGATCGTAACTTTTCAAATTGCTTATTCAGCATGGAAAAAAAAAAGAAAAAGATTACAAATATGTCAAAACAAAACGTCCCACAAAAGTCCAAAATACTTTAACTGAAAAAACACCCATAGTACAACATTTCAGGCGATACATTTTCAAGACATTTCAGTTCCCTACTTATTGAATTACCCTGATGAGAAACTGACATGCCAAGAAGCCTGGAAGTTCTGGAAGTCTCCTGCATACCAGATGTCCACAAATTGATTAATAATCCCAGAATCTAGAGCAAGTGAGGAGAAGCCCGTGACAGGGAGTGACTGTGTGCATGATAATGAACTGCAGAGAGGGAGGAGGGAGGGAGAAACAGAAGAAGGCATGTGTAAGACATACAGCATCCTGATGGGGCAAATTAACTAAGTAGACCAATCAGTCTTCAGTGTGGACAGGCTTTAATCTGTTCTGTCCTCAGTCCCCATATCAGTGAGTCCTTGAGGACTGCAGCAGAGGTAGAGTGGCCTTAAAACACAAAAAACAAAACCCACATCACCAGATGTGTTGTTTTCCTTTCAAGTACAACGAAAGATGCAAATAAATAGTAAGAAAGCATAACAGCAATCTGTATATGTCTAATAAACTGGACGAGAAATCAAACTTTATCAAGAAATGTTAGCCAATCCATTTGCCTCACCTTGAAGTATAAAATGACCCAGGGCCTTCATGTTCAGAAACATGTCCATACCAGTCAAACCTTATTATTACCATTTGTTAACAAGTTTGGATATTCAAGTGAAGGTAGTGAATATGGTAATCGTCAACATTCTTTCCTTCTTATTTTAACCTCTTGTTGTGTTTGGAGCCATCAGTTGAAACCACCCACTGCAGCTTGAAGGTTCATGAAGTGCAGCTGCTGAAACCTTTTACCCAAAGGATCTTCCTGCTTCCACCATGTGCTGTTTTTATCAGTGTGTGGGAGACAAATGTATAATGTAGTTTAATGTTGAATTCATGGTGCTGCTCTAAGTCTGAAATTGCAAACATGGCTGAAATGAAGCACATTTTCTCCATGGAAGGAAAAAAAAAACCCGCAGAAGGATTTAAAAAAGCCACTAGATGCAGTTTTTGGTTGACGCAGCGTCACCTCCAATAGGGAACCTTTCAGGGACTGAGTTGGGCTAAAAAGTGCTCGTGTGCTTGCTTAGTTCAGTGACAGCACTGTTGAGACAGTACTGATGGAATTTCTGTGTACAGTAGCCTTGGGACACTGGGCGTGGGGATTGAAGGGCCTCCTGCCTTTTTCACCTCCCTCAGGTGGGAGGCCCATCTGCTGAAGCTTCACTTCTGCAACCTTGCTGGAGATTCTAATTAAGACCCACTTTGCACAAGTGATCACAGTGCGATGATGGCAAGATCTGGGCCAGAGAAGCAGCGCACAGGGCAATTATAAGGTGCAATATCTTCTTATAGCAGCTCTGTTGTGCTGCGGTGAAAATGTTGTGAAGAAATGAAGACGGCAAATGATCTGACATCGACGCCTCCTACTTTGATAAAGTAAACAAAGAACCGAGTGCTGAATGTTTAAAATGCTTTTTTTGCGTACTGACCTGCTTTAATGTATTGTTAACTGCTTTTTTCCAAGACATCTTATGATTATAAAATCACTGAGGGTTGTTTTTAAAGGCTTCTGAAGAGCCTTCAAAGTTGACCTCCTTCACACATACTATATTCTGCCCTTTGTTTTACTTACTTATCTTCCCCCCCAATGGTACATACAGCGTAGAGAGGCTGTTCACAAGAGCCGACGCAGCATTGGGCTACTTTGATCTTTTCTGAGGAGAAGAAGAACAAAATCATCATGCACTGGGGGTTGCCTTATTCTTTTTTAAGACGCCTGGCATGTTGAAGGGCTTAATGTAGTTGATCGATTGGTGTTTGTGGGGGATAACATTATGAAAAAGAACAGTAAGTTGACTAAAACCATTCTCCCTGTGAAATGGAGTTCTACCTGGCAGCATCACAGTCCTCATTTAGGTAAAAAAAATCTGATACTTTTAATATACTCCAGGTGGTGCTCCATACCAGGAACAACACAGATTAAATCAAAACCCTGGATGCTGCTGGTCCTTACAGGCCAGATAGATACACCAGGATGACAAGTCGTTCGGAGGGACTGTTTGTGACAGACGGACAACAGCAAAACTTAAGGAGAATATTTACCAGATAAATAGCAGAGTAGAGTCCTGCTGTGGTGTTTGGTTTACAGACAGTGGTTCTGTTCAAATACTACCTGTCTTTGAACAGAACCACTGTTTGCTGAGGTAGAGATAGCAGAAATGAAGATGCTGAGAATTCTCTTTGGAGTGACCAGGATGGACGGGATTAGAAATGTGCAGATCAGAGGTTGAGTGGAGCAGTTTGAAGATAAAGTCAAAGAGGAGAGGTTAAGATGGTTTGAACAGGTGCTGAGGAGAGATAGTGAATATATCAGATAAAGAATGTTGGAGATGGAGTTATCACGTCAGTGGAAAAGAAGAAGAACTTCTGAAAGCTGAAGAAAAAGAAGTTCAGGCTTAACCCTGGACATGAAGACATAAGGATGGTTGATGTAAAAGTAGAACAAACATGGGATAAGATGAGATGAAAAAAGACACTCCACATAGGTGATAAAATAAAGTATTAAGTATTTTTAATTATTATTCTTTTTAAAATTATGATTAAAACACCAACACAACCTTTAACAATGTTACTCTTTCATGAATATAAATCACGTTCTAATAAAATGCTAAATATAAAAATACATGAGCTAGTGCCTTTTGATTGACAGCTGTGATCATATAACTGCACAAGTGACAGCTGCTAAAATGTCCTTGCTTAGATAACAGAAACTGTGACTAAATAACAACCTTAATTTGAACTGTAATGATGTCATTACAAGTACTGTATGATACATATATTTATATTCATATACAACTAGACTTGTGGTTAACATAATACAAAAATAGACAAAATAGATACGAAGAAAACAACCCTGAAATTGACTTTTGGAGAAGGATAAGTAAAGGAAAATCCTATTTGATATTTAGATTTCACAGCCAATTAAAAAGCTGAAAGACAGGAATGTGTTGCTGTTTCTTGAAACCAGTGTAAACTTGAAGGGTTGACCAAGTTTCTCCTGTCAGTTTTATTAACTTTTATTGACCAACTTATTTACCACTGGTCAAGTTCTCTTTTCCTATTGAACAAACCATTCACAGAAAACCTGTTGTTTCCTCCTCAGGAGGATTTGCAGTTTGTCTATGCAGGGGTCAGACATCTTACATCAGAACACCACTGTTTACATACATGAGATGAAATGAGTCATGCAGTAACTAGGCAGTACAAAGGGATGCTGCAGACAGAAGACAGTGTTGACTGTTAATGAGTGAGATGACTAACCATTCTAGGGTCGTCCAAACCAAACAAATTTAGATTCTTCTGATTTTTTTATTTTATTTTTCCCCAGTCAGATTATCTGGGGGAAAGCGAATCTTGCATGGACTCACTTTGTGCAGACACAGCAAAGCTCCAGCTGCACATCATAGTAAACAGTGTACTGTGGAGTGGGCTGGGGTATGGGGTAAGTGGGTGATGGCGTCGTCGTTGTTGTGGAGTGCCTTAGTCACTGCACCACTGAGTACACAGATTCATATGAAAGTGTGAACATAGCTGGTATCAGCAAATACTACTAGCACAACAGAGTACTCAACATGTCAGCATTATGACACAAGAGCTACAAACAACGTCTCTTAAAATGTGCTCCCACTGCAGGCGGTCAGAACTTCATGCTTATGTAAAGTAGTTCAGGCTTGGATTGAAACTCTATCTGGAGGCTTTATAACCTGTTCAGTGCACAGTTGCAAAAAACTTTATACATTTATTTGGTTTGGTGGAAAGAAATAAAGGGGGTGAAAAGAAAATATTTTCTTTATTTTCACTTACGTCCCTGGATGATTAACTAAGGACTTTGACACACAAAGCAGGTCCAGATTGCTGTTTGAATCTAATTCCATCTACTGTAACAGCAGGACTTACACACAGAAAGAAACTGGCAACTTACACAACTTACAGGAAATGTGCACAGTTGTTGAGAGTTTGACTGCGGTGCCGACTAAGGCAGATATTTTCTCTAAAGTGATAACATCCTCCCAGTGATCTTCAAACATGACAATTTAAAATTCAGTACCTGGAGCTGGTTGACCTTTGTGAACTCTATCTATCTGTAATCTCATCCAGATACCAGATCTGGATGAGATTATAGATATGTTTGATAATCTAATTAATCTAACTGAAGTCCCTTATTTGTTACACAATGGGAAAATTCACAGTATGAGTCCCTGCAACCTACACAGGCTGCCACAGGAGGCGCCATTAGCTATGGTAATAAACTTAAACTTAAACTTAAACTTAAACTTAACTTAATATGTGGTTCTTGTGCATGTAAGGCAGGCGTCATAACTGCAACACTATGGACAACTAATTAATTAATCAACATTATTTAAGGAGTATTTGAGTGTAACTGTAAACATGTTAGTAAGGGGTTAATATTCAATAAATGATGAATTCCTCTTGGATCCTCTCATACTCTGGATGGCCTTTGTGACTGTGGGTCAACTATACATGGATATATTTGTTTTCTTCTTCCATGTGGTGTCTGACAACTATTGTTTAGTTAAGGTGGATTTAACTTGTATTGATTGGTAAAACATGGCGATCACATGGTCCCCCTACCCACCACAAAAATGGCTGTTTTGTGAAAAGTCCTTTCTTCTTCTTCTTGTAGAATTATATATCAGCCATAATCCATGGTCTCAGCTGATGCCAATGCTCTTTTTAACAAAATTGAAAGCCCTAATTATGTGCTACAAACTTTGCATTCCAACTACATAGTTAATGTGTTTGATTTGGAGAGACTGTCGGGGATTAAAGTCTCCAGATAGTCGCAGCTGTAGGAAGCTGCGGAATAAGTTGGAAGAAGATTTGCTGAATATAGTACAGCTTATACTGGCACCATGGAGAGATGGAGGGATGAAACCAGCATGGAGCATTCTTTTCAACACCAGTCACTTTTCACATTTGGACAGAGAAGCGTAATCCAAATATATGGCTTTGAAATATCACATTTCACATATACTGCTACATCACTGGGTTTTGTTCAAAGACTTCATTGCTAGAGTTTAATAAAGATGGCAAAGCTTGGGATCACACGCCATTTTATGCAAATATGTCAAACACGTCCTGACTGTACTCTGAACGTTTACAGTCAAGTCACTCATTTTTTGACAGGATACTGTGTGTGTACGTGTGGGTTCATGTGCCAGACTCATCTTTCCAGATTCAGCTTTCGATGTTTGTCTGCTGTGTCATTCAGCGAAATACCCAGAATGCCTATTTCATCTGCTGTCTGTCAACTGCTGTTTACAGCTGAGAAAACAACTAAAGTTAGCTGACCTTCAGAGGGCAGACCCCCAGGCCAACAGACACCCTAATTAAAGGCAACTTTGCAAAGTCATTCCATTCTGTGAACACTTGATTGAAGAATGGATATTCAGGATCTCCGGGACCATAATGTTGCCCAGTGGTTCAGTACATTCTGCCTTATTACTCCACAGAGAGTCAGCCTCCGTCCTGCTCCTGTTGTGGAGATAATTGTGTATTTTTTCATTCATATCCATCAGCTTGTTTTCCTCACATGGACAGAGTATACAGTCACAACTAAAAGGACTTCCTGCTGTTTTGTTACAATGTATTTCTATTTCCAATTAATGGCATGATAATCTCACCAGTGATCTGCCTTGCTGTCAACAGACCAACTGATCAGATATCTCTGCAGGAATGTAGCAGAAGAAGAAAGTGAAAAACTAAAAAGTACACATAATAATCCAAAGTATTTGGAGAAAAGAAAAGGTTGTTTTTATAATATGACATTCATATTACCAATTATAGTTGTTTATATTGTAATCTTAGGGAAATGGTACCAGATGTTAGAGACTGGGACATCCCTAGGAACTGTTTTTATGAAGCTCAGGGCTCCACTAACATTTCACTCCATCTCTGCCCCACAATGATGAGAAAAGGGCAAGATATTCTTTAAAGAACGTAACAATTTTTGCAGCAGTGCCTGTGTTCTCAGCACGACTTTTACTGGTACTACATTTATGACATTCCCAGTTCTGTACCCTATGAATATTTTCTATGGTGGTTTGAAAATGATTTCTCCTAATTTGAGGACAATATATAAATAAAATTAATTATAATGAAACTGGTTCTTACAATCAAACTTTTGAACTAATTACTCGGTGCAGTACTGTATAATTAAATCAGTTATTTGAATAAATGAATAGTGATACATGAATTTGCACAAACTACACAGGATGTTGTGTTGCTATGCAATATTCTGTTTTATTTTTGGACTTTATTCTTGGCTAAACCTCACTAATGTCTGTGTGTGTGTCAGAGATAATGCAAACTGCATAAGAACAATCCTAAATTTTGTGAACACACAAATAGATTTGTTAAAGAAAATTGGTACATTAGCATTAATGTAGTTGCTCTCAGAGTTACTGTACAACATGGTGTCATTTAAAGGTCAGGTTAACGCATCACCCTCTATGACTATTAACACAGCAATGATTAATTGCCACATTTGTCTGGTAACAACACAGCCCTTCACATAAAATTAGAACACGATGACATAAAGTTGGCTCAGTGAAGGTTAATGGAGGGAAACGGAAGCTACAGTAAAGAGTGAAGGGAACAGTTGGTGGAGTAAAGGTTTATAAATCTGACTATGTTCAGCTCAGAGGGTGAACCAGTCACTGTTACTGCCACGAACCACCTCTGAGGGGCAAAATGCTGCGTCACTGTTGGACGCATCCCTCATCTTTTAATGGTTAGCAATTTGAGAGGCTGGGTCCTAATTGAGATACTAAAGAATGAGTTGATGCAGCAGTAAAAACGCTCCCATAAAACAAATTATAACTCTGCTTACTGGGCATAAACAGGAAGTTTTAATTTTTTATTTGGGAATGTACAGAAACAATGCTGCAACTCTACCGTGTGGAGCTATTGGCTATTTATAGTGTGACAGCAGTGTCATTAACTGATATCTCATAAAAATGCATTGGAATTTAATTTCCTGTTAAATCAGTGCTGTAAAGGTGTATTCATTCTCCTTATGAAGCTCATGAGATTCTTGGCCGTTGGAAAAACAGTTTCACATCTGTGTCCTCAGTTCCCAGACCATTTACTGTTCATAGTTCCATAGAGTAGCGGTATCATGCCCTTACACACAAGAGGTCTTGAGTTTTAGCCCCAGGAGAACCCCATACTCGCGCAAAGCAAATCAAGCAAGCAAATCACCCAAAGATTTTTTTTTTACTCTGAAATTTGAAAATAGGCAACCGGACTGATTTGGTTTTTGAAGATGTTTCTTCTCACATCCAAGAGGCTCCTCTAATAATGAAGTCAGTTAAGAAAAACTGGGTCTAAAGCCTAAAATCCTGACATCACATACATCTATTAAATTCTGTTATTACACTTTTTACACAGTTTTATAGAAATTCCCTAAAATGATAAATAGCAGGAAGTCACATTTCAGCTACAAAATGTTGCTTTATAAATACATTCATATTTTGCAATGTTGTTCAATGTTGTCAAAGCCCAATGGACAAACACTACGTTAGTGATAATAATTATTCAGATTATGGCACATCGTGTAGTCTAAGCCTTAGTGCAGTTTCTGGAATGTTCATAGGGATTTGCATTTATTATAAATAGAGTTTCCCGAGAGAAACACATTATAAACTGAGGCCCAGTTGGTCTTTTTCTGTTTTTATTGCCACGGGTTGTTAAAAATAAACTAGTGATTATGTGATTAACAGATACCGTAGCATAGCCCCCAACTGTCAGTGAACCCATTCACACCTTTTCATCCGTCATCACCTCACTGATGCTTCTAAACCAGGTCCTCCGTGTGAGCTCAAATTAGCCGAGGGCGGCAGAGATGAGAGATAGCCCATAATGAGCTTCTCCCTCAGGAATCGAGTGTTGCTTTGTCCCTGAAGGTTGTCTGTAAAATCAGTCTCCTGCAGAGTCCCCAGCCTAAAGAGCCGGGGCATCTATCAATGTGCCATCTCCATGATGAGAGGAAGTTTCTTCTGTTACAAAGGGCATCGGTGGGGGGAGTCTAGTAATTCATAAACTCATTTTAGTGACAAGAAGGGAAAGATTTGGTGCATACAAATGTCAGGCTATACCTGCTGCCTAACGTGCTCCTGATTATGGCACTGTATAATCTAACTGCCCTGCTCCAATCAGATGACTTTGTGTCATTGGAAGATAATGCTGAATGTGATGATAAGCTACACTGGACGTAACCTTGTGTGTCAGTGTAATTGTCTTTGTACATGAACATGTGAGTCCAAGGACTTTAGATAGAGAAAAGCTAAATCCTGCTAATCCCTAATCTTGCACGTTGTAATTAATGAGACTTTCTGGAGGAAAACTTTGCCAAATTGTTGATGAATACCTACACTTCTCGTCTATTTCTTTAGATTTCTCATTTTGACCAACAAGCTTTGTTTGTTGAGATCTGGTGATTGAGCAGAACATTTACGTAATTTCCACTAAGTCCAAGAGTCAGTGGTTGAAAACCTGGAGACGATGTAGCCACAGTGACATTGGCACTCCACAAACACAAGCTTTCATAACAGATAAGAGAGGGTGAATCTGCTGTCAGGTGTCCTGTTTTACACACATTCTGTGCTAACTAGCTTAGCAGATATTCCCATGTCATGACCAGTGAAGAACTGAGAATGAGTTCTAACTCTCACCATGTTTAACTTTCTTTATGTTGCTCTCTCTTCCCTCTGCAGTTCGTCTGCTCTGAGGCCAAGTAGCTGTGTCGGACACCGGGTGTGGATCCTGTTGGTCATGACTCACCTCACCCTGGACTTCACTGTGTGCAGTCCACTCACTCAAGGTTTGGTACTCAAACTGAAGCCCAACATGGTGACTCGATTGCGGCCTCCCTCACAGCCTCTGTGGGACATGTCTAACAAGCTTCACTGGAGGAAGGTGAGCCCCCTCACCCCTCATCTTTTGAACCCTGTCCCTCCTCCCAAAGACAACGGGGCAGCGATCGGGCCAAAGATCAAGGGACAGCAGCACTGGAAACCAGCACACAAAGATAAGGCAGCATGTAGGGAATGCCAGTTTCTTCAGTACTCACAGACAGGGGGGCCCTTGGCTGCATTGGCAGACGCCCCGACCCCTTTATCCAGTGGGAGCAAAGGAAAAACAATGAGGTTGTTACTTAGAGGCAAAAGGCAGCTGAAAGTGGCCAATGATGACAAGTCCCCGGACGGCCGGGCTACCACTGTGGCCGGATTTATTGACTGGGGGCCCACAGGTCCAGATGCTGTAGAAGGGGACGAGAGATCAGAGCCGAATGTAACGCTGTTCCTCAGAGTCCTGTCTACCACAGTGTCCACCACCACTAGCACTACAAGCAGACCCACCAAAAGGACGTTAACTGTAGCTACCACACCGGAGCCCAAAAGGTTGACCACCACAAAAGCCCCCTTCAGCTCAGAGACCATCAAACCACCAAAGCCATTAGGGGACACACCAGGTAGGATCCAAAGAGCAGCTGCACAGTCCACCTTTTAGTGTGAATTTTCATTTAAATATTAAAAAGGGATTAATTCCTTTTTGTTCATTGGTGCATGTTTTTCCTGGACAATCTCAATTGTCCTTGACACAATGGTGTTGATATTAGGTATTAATACATAAATGAACTAACCACACCCTGACCTAGTAATGGATTGCATAATATTAGTTACCATGTAATGAGTTACCATTAGCCCAGGTTTTAGTGTTTCAGTTTGATATGTTTTTTTTTTTTTTTGGGGGGGGCTGGGAGCAGACCACAAACTAGCACTGACACTAACTCACCAAAAAAAGCCTTCACCTGAAACATGCTTATATGATTTTTTAACTGGAACTCTCATCACAGTTGCTCACTGCCGTCCTTTGAAAGGGATTTTGTAACTTGTCCAAGTCTTAGCAAATCACAAGATATTGACCTTGACCATACGTTGGCTTGAAACGCTGCACATGTGCATATGTGATTTTTATGGAGAGTCCCTCTGAAATGCAGACACTCACATAGCTCAGGGCCGGGAGTATTAGATTTATTTGATTAAGTCCACAAGGGACGGGGTTTTTTAAATGGCCCAAAGAGAGAGTCATAAAACATAAGTCATGTTTAACAACTTCAGTACAAGCCCTATGCTAATTGAAGCTTTCCCATTTGGTGCATTATTATAAATGTCATAAAATTAGGCAGCGAACAGTGAGGCTAATCAAAAGTCCATGGCCACCTCCTTTTCAATTACAGTGAAAAATATCTTAAAGCACTGAGCAATTTTCCACTAACAAATATATTCACCTTAATTATGATGACAAATTCTCAAAAAGTTTAAACCAATTTATTACAGTTACAAAGCCTTCATGTTAGGAGCTCATAGATGCCTAGGTTAGAGCATTAGAGAATTATGTGTAAAACATTACTTTACTAAATATGAGGTAACATCGCTGTCAGGATTTCACTTTTACTTTTACTGTATTCCGTGAGTGTATAAAAAGCGCCCACGTTGCAATAAAAATAGCTTTGAAAGAAGCCTCAAATGTTGGTTACATAAACATTCACAGAGACAGACGTGCAAATATTAAATGTGAAATGAAATGATGGTGTGTAATTGTCTTGTCAGTATTGTTGTGATCTCTTCATTAAATGTCGAATGGCAGGTGGGTGGGAGGCCACCTGTGAGTCACAGTAACAGCTTCATATCATGTCTTGGAGGAAATCAGTCACGACTTATAAGCGAAGAGAGATGATGAGGAAAAAACCTCAGATTTGTTTTGATTGAAAGCACATTGTTGTGTCGTTAAGCCGTGCGCTGTCAGGACACATGAACCAAATCAGTTTTCAAAACCTCTCCAACTTTTTCTTTACCCTCAAAACACATTAGACCTCATCTGCGTCACACTGACCTCGAGGCGAGATGTAATTACCACGGCAATGGCACAGAGATGATGAAAAGAAACAATTAGTGGAGGATTGGGTGTCACACTTTGTCTCTGTCACTTACTCTCTTCTCTCCAGCTTTGTCTTTGATGATGGTCCTATTAAACCTCGGTCTGATGGATGCAAATTTTGATTTGGTGTAAAACCCTTTGCAAACATGTTAAGCCGATTATTTTGAATAATTTACAGAGCTTATGTTCTGGATTTTTTTTACATGTAAATTAGTAATAGCTTTGATCAGGTCACAGAAGAAGCTGATATTTTCCATCCATTTTTTTCTGTTTGTTTTGGCCTCATTTATTTGATTGGCCTCCTCTACAGACTGATTAAATGTCTGAATTTCTTTTCACGGACCGGCCTTTAAGGTGTGGCGGATTAACACAACTAAATAAAATGATACGACAGGCGTAAAACTGGTGTTTTCTAATTATCATAATAAACGTTAAGCCACAGTGTATGCAACTTTATTGGCAGCGTCTTTGTAACATCGTGCTTGTCTTTTAAAGCAGAACCCTTTCTTCAAACCTGCGCAGAGAAACGTACCAAAATAAAACATCGTTCAGAATCAAGAAATAAATAAGACAGTATAATGTAAGTTATGCATTGTTTCTGTGCGGCCCAGTACCAATCGACCCACGGACCGGTGCTGGTCCACAGCCTGGGGGTTGACGACAACTACTTTACAATATACATATAGGAAGCAGTGGAACTTTGGGAGCAGCGGTGGCTTAGTGGTTAAGGAAGCGGATTTGGGTCCGAAAGGCTGCAGGTTTGAGTCCGCCAGATGCTAAGTTACCACTGAGGTACTGAGCATGGCACCGTCCCCACACACTGCTCCCCGGGCGCTTATAAGCTGCCCACTGTTCACCTTGGTGATGGGGTAAAAGCAGAGGTCACTGTTGGTTGTGTGCCGTGTTACATAATAAGTAGTTCACGTTCCTTTGATCAAGATAAATATTTGAGGTCATTGTTTCTGTAATTGCTACGGCAATAAGTCATTACCTTTCCTTTGGCTCTGCTGATTTGCAAACAGTGTCAGGATAATTGAGATACATTGCATTAAATTGCTCAACAGTGCAAACAGTGCAGGTCCGCTTAAGTGTGCACACAGGCTATTAGTCCTGAATCAGCGGTATGTTCACAGATTCATACACGGCCTCGTGTCGTGACCACTTGGTTTGTTTGTTTCATTTACTCCCCTCTTGCAGCACATCAGCCTCAGGACACTTGTACACTCACCCATTTCAGGTGAATGATGTAAGACTGACTCATT
>NC_024316.1:6732746-6757488 GCF_000523025.1 Cynoglossus semilaevis | reverse complement strand
TAAACCATGCGACGCGTGCTGATGTGTCAGTGGAATCCAGGTCAATTGCGCCAATGTGTGGCCTAGATCAGTGGTTTACAAAGTAGAAGCTGCCAGGGGGCGGTAAGGAGGCTTTAGAAAATTGAAAGAAAAATAACGTAAAAGAAAAGCCTTATTATTATTTTATAACAATTTAACCTGACTGGTTTATGTCTGCTATCAAGCTAGCATGTAGCTAGGTAGTGCCATTTGGACAGTGCTGAAAACATGTTCTTAAATAATTTTCTTGTGCTAAACAAAATTAAATAATGTTGTAGCATTGTCTGTCAGTTTGCAAAGGGGGCCACTGCCAGAAGCTAATGCTGTGTGGGGGGCCTTGATGTGGATACTTTTGTGAACCCCTGGCCTAGGCAAGAGAGTCAGGCTTGAAATCAGAGGATTTAGGTTTGAATCCCACCTTGGCCAGCTGTGTTGTGATGAGCAACCATCAATTCTCACTTCTGAAAGCCACACTGCACCTCAGGCAAGGGTTGTACAAAGACAGAAAATGTGATTCTTCTCAGTCGATGTTGCAGTTCTTGATCACGCAGTGTGAACATTAAGACTTTTTTGTCAATTGATTTTCCTTTTCCTTTAAAATTCATCCTTTTTATCCTATTTAATACTATCCACAGATAGATAGCAGACAGAAAGACAGAGAGACAGACAAACAGACAGACAGACAGACAGACAGATAGATAGATAGATAGATAGATAGATAAATCAATAGATAGATAGATAGATCGATCGATCGATCGATCTATCTATCTATCTATCTATCCATCTATCTATCTATCTATCGATCTATCTATCTATCGATCGATCGATCGATAGATAGATAGGTCGATAGATCGATAATTCGATAGATAGATAGATCGATAGATCGATAAATCGATAGATAGATCGATAGATAGATAGATAGATAGATACTCTTTCTTTGCCCAGTTCTTATATTACAGACGTAATTCACCACCAGACTAAATGAGCTGTGTAAATGAATATACCGTGACGCATGAATTCTGAAGGCAACCAACACCAATACAGATCATTAATGTATTTTCTCCAGGCCTAAAATGGCATGGAGATCATCACAGTAATCAGCTGAGCCCAATGACGCAAGTAGTGGTTTTATAAGCAGGAGAAGGGAGATGAGTGGAGTAAACAATTTAGAAAAATATCTCTGTTATTGAAGTGCAAAATTTTTGAAGCATCAAGGTTGCGGCACTACTTTGATCCAAAAGGATGCCTAATATGTTTAAAGCAGTGACGCATCCCTGACAGGCTGTTTCACACGTTTCACCATGGAGGTGGAAATAAAAGGTGGAAAGGTGTGCTTCCGAGAGCAGCTGTCGAAATCCTTGAAATCCAGGAATGAAGTGTCTCCTCACATTATGTCTGACGTTGTCTCCGACGTGCATACATACACCACATGTGTGCACTCAGTAGAGCTCAGCAGACCGGATCATATGAGTGTGAATTTATGTGTAAAATTTGCAGTCCTTGTCTTGGCTGTTTCTGAGGTATTTTTAGCATCGACCAATAAAAATCCTCATTTAAGATTTTTTTTGTATTATATTATTTTACAATTTTTAAGTGAATTTAACTAAAATGGTAAGTGATATATAGAAAGTGAAACTTCAGCCAACAAAAACAATGTGTCCATAAATGGACAAATGTTGTGGTCTGCTTGTTTGCAGGAAGGAACATAGCAGTGTCATGGCTGCATTTGGCTTGTTTGAGCTTTTGGCATGTTTTCTCTGGTTTCCCTGTAACTGTGACACCTGCAGACCACTGTGGTTCGGTTTGAGAACAGTTACATAGTGACAGAGAATTTCACAGCTTGTTTGTGTTGCACGTGTTGCCTGTAGGCTATGTCTCTTAACTCCCACTCACTGCTTGCAGTGAAAGTTCAGGACAACAAAAAGGGACAACTCTTTTAGATATTTTGGAGAAATCCAGGGCCCTGATCTAACTATATGACATATGTCAAGGTTTATGTCAACATAAAACACTTTTTTTTTAAATTGCACAATGTCTGACGTGTGTGAGGACAATAAAGACAGCTTTATGTTTAGTTGTTACATTTCAATAATTGTGGTCAGAGAGGAAAGAGGTGGGTCATTTTATCGTCAACAATCCATTGTAAGGGTTGGGAATTAGCATTTTGGCTAAGCAGTCAAACTGCCCCTAGCTGTGAGAAATGAAAGATCTTCTCACATTTTCTTCAGGATTGAGGAGTGTGAACAGATTAGAAAGTGACACATCTGAATGGACGGCGGTGTTTGAGGAATTCAAAGATAGGAGCGGGGTTTAGAGGTTTGGAAGAAATCTAAGATGGTTTGAATAAAGTCGGTACAGTCCGTTCAGTCACTTAAATAAGAACTAATCTCATCCGTATCTTAGGTTGTATAAGAGATGGCCTAGACATCCATCGATCCTGCCCACATTAAACTGTGGCCATCACACTGGAGTTCTCAGAGGAGGAGAAGATGAGGGGGTGGGAGTAGTGGGGGTGGTTATAACTGTAATGCCTCCAGATGCTCGCTGATTGTTCCCGGTGATTGTGCGGCTGGTAACCGTGACCCCCCTCCACTCTGTACAGATGGAACTGTCAGCTCCATTAAGGATATGAGATGATTAAAACTGCATTGAGTCAAGCCACCACTGATATAACTTGGGTCTTGTTAGACGCCCCCTGGATCACAGGGTTAAATGTTACGCGTTTGTTCTGAGAGAGTGAAAGTGAACATGTTCTCGTTGAAAACGAAGCAAAGCTCAAATACCTGTCATACAGCTCCACAAAACAGATGCATTTTGCAGGTGTTCTGAATAAAAGATGACAACCAGTGGAGGAGCCAGGAGTCGGTCTCATGCAGCAATCTACCAAGAGCAGCTGCAGGATGGTAAAGGAAATGGTTGGTCAGATGTATGGGCTAGATAAGTAAGATGACATTCTGCTTGACATGAGTGAGCATGTGCAGAATGTATGTTAAGTGTGCGGTCAATTTATTTTGGAAAACAAGTGATGATGATAATGCAGTGTTCTGACCTGTGGTGGACCTGTAGAGGTGTTCTGCCTCTTCAGCAGGGAGAGGAGCGCACAGAGACACAGAGAAACCACCTTCTCACCTGTTACCATGGTAATCCAATAACTTTGCCATTTCTCTTCGATAGACTTAGATAAAATGGGGTAAAAAAGAATCTCCATTCCTCCAGCGTGAAATCTGGGCTTAAATGCTGATGCGTGGTGACAGGCATGCAGAGTCGAACCCCTTTACGCAGATTTACAGGAAACCCAGGCAGGAGGAAATGAAGGGGTGAGACAGACTATCATACCTGCCTGAAGGAGGAGACAGGGAGTTGTCGACTAAGACGAATTATGAATACAGGGGATTGTTCTGTCAGTCAAAGCTGAAGGGGCCGAATGGAAGACACGGAATCTACAGATCTACAGTGAAATAAATGAACTCAAATATTTGTCCCAGCTACCTGTGGTGTGGGGAATAAAAGTAACACCTGTCATTGATGTGTCAGAACAAAGAATTAAGGAGTGGTTATTGACACAACCACAGGAGTTCCACAACCATGTAAAATTTTGGATTAGCTTTAATGGGTCTGACATTCACAGGATAAGTGTCTCCTGTCAAATTGCAAACATCCTTGACTTAAGCAGAAACAAAAGTTGAACATAGGCAACACAAACTTAAATACGAAATTAACGAGAGTTGATGAATAGATTGATGTTTTGTTGCTGCTGTACGTTGACCACAACACTTTTATTTGTATGGAATACAAACTGTATCCCCAGTTTCTAATACAGGGTTAGAGGTGAGGTCCAAATGAGATTTAGAATTGTGCTCTGGTCTACATCCATGTGAAATCACTATCAGTAAGAGTCACCCCAAAGAGGGAAGATGGGCCAATTATACCAGATTAAAAGTGCAGGTGTGAAAATAGCCTCCAGGGCTTCAACACTAAAGCAATATATTCTGGCTCCTCTTTTCACTCGGCCTGGTGAGTGTCTTCCATCCAGCCTGGCTGAATTATGCAGCAATGCCTTTGACATTGAAAGAAAAGGCAGTCATTTTTTGATCCCCTCATTTTTAAATCCTCCCTTGCCTCTCTCTGGCCTGCTTTTCATCTAACCTGCTCTCAGCTCCTTCTTCTTCATTAGGTGTTTGAGATTGTTAACTTACTCAGTGGAAATCAGTACAGATTGACACTTAGACACCAGCATTAATAGGCAATCCTACAATCAGACACTTCTGACGGAGCCCCCCTCTCCACCATGGTCTATTGGAGCATCTCCTGTTGGAGGACACAGTCCGAGATGGGTCATGGGAGTGTATTAGGGTGTGTTTAATGTACAAGGAGACGGAAGTGGCTTAATCTGAGTCATCAGCATCTTTTTTACTAATGAGGAGCCATTCACCTCCCCTCCTCCCCCCTTCACGGCTTTTAAGGCAGTGCTGAGTGGGAGTATGTACGATTAGCTCAAAATGGAATTGCCTTTGATAATAGGGCTTCTATCTACGGTCCACCGCACACAACACACACACTTTCCACTCACTTTGAGCCCTGTGCATTATACATGTATTCTGTTAATCTTCATTTAGTAGTTATTTATGCCATGAACAACCCAAAAATACACTTTTTATTATTCCACCCATTGACAGCTGGGATTGGCTCCAGCATCATTATTAAAAAATATTACTATAATAAAGTCATTCAACTTAAGAATTTCAGATAATTATGTAAATAAGAACGATGTCTAAACGTAGGTGTTTAAATCACAATAAATAATATATATGTATGTACATATATAATATATATATATGTAGTGTAATATGAACTTGCTCTAATTGTGGCTTCTTAATTCAACTTGTTTCATGTAATTTCTGTAATAATGTAATAATTTCCATTATTACTGTGCCACGATTTCTGCGTGATGTGACACAGTAGATAAAGCACAAGTGTATCATAAAATTAATGGCGGCGTGTTTTATTTGTTTATTCCATTAGCTCACTCTGTGTGATGCATTCTTCCTCACCATCACAGTGTAGCAGCTCACTGGGACAGTGGGGATGAACGAGCCATTGTTTTCTGACAAGTCATAATGCCAGGAAAAAGCCTCCACTCAAAGTGAAAACACTTGTCTCATAATAAAGTGTCGTTGTTCAGCAAGAATTTTTTTGAACCAGTAAAAGCTAAAAACCATTACTCATGTTCATCCGTTGCCGGTAAAAGCTCTTGTTAAAAAACTTGGATGTCTGATGTGATTGTGTATCTTTTTTGGACACCCAAGAGCCACACGACGGTTGGCTGGATAGTCCCCTTTTATTGCAAAAAGAAAATCACTGGTTCAAGCTGCCTCAGTAGTAGATGGTCTTTATGGTGTTTACATGTTATGCTCTCTTTTCTGGGAACACCAGTTTCCTCCCTCAGACTCAGGTATGAGTGAGAGGGCTAGTGTGGCATCATCCACTATACAACAAACTATTGATGTTGTCAACATCCCTCAATCAACAACCCATGAGGGCAACGAGAGACTGAAGTTGACTGTTAGAGTACCAGAGCTGGTACTGCAGGATCCCTAATTTCAAAACTTTAAAAACAATTAACAGAAATGTTGTCACGAGAATTGGAAATTCCAGCATATTTACAACTTGTCAAATGTCTTTAGTTCTGATAAACTGGGAAATCTTGTGATTTGTTTTTATTGTCACTTCTCAGAACAAAGTAGAAACATGCAGTCATGATTTTCAGAATCCTGTCGTCCTACTTTTTCTCTCTGGATCTGTTTTGATTTTCTCACATTTCTGATGTAAACATCTCAACATTCATGCTGATAATTTCTCTGCTACATGCTACCCAGTATCTTTGCCTGCTGTTCAGTCGACTGCATTCAGTAGGAGTATCGCTGCTTGTAGACTGAAAATAGCTGCCGGCTGTGTAACCACACATCAGATGAAAATAACAAGAAACTTTGATGCAGCCATGTTGATCTAACAAAACCGTCTTCAAATGCTACAAATCAATTATTTTCGTGGCACACGTTTCTAAACTGAACATTCAGGAGGATGAAAACAAGGGGAGATTTTCTTCAACTGCTGTTTTCTCATGAAACTGCAATAAACAACAGGGCGAGGACCTCATTTATTCTCTGTTGTGGTCACTGTCGGCGTAAAGGCCACACTGTTAGCTGCCCCCTTCACTGCCTGTTCCAGACTTCTCCTTTGTCTTTTTCAATTCTTTCTCTCCTTCTTTTGTCTTGTCAGGACTTAAGCAAACAGAACCCATGTGGTTATCTTCAAAGTTAGGTGACCGCCAGATAAAGTGATCCAATCAAAGCTTGGATGCTGGGACACAGTACGTCTTCTATACCAACTGGCAGTTTGGAAGAAAACAGAAATAGTTTCTGCAGTCAGTCAACACTGTTCCGATGACAGCAGATCTTTAAATGCTCAGCAGAAAAAACAGGGAAACATTCAGTCCTATATGTGACATATTAAGTGCCCAACAAAGGCACACAAATATGGATTTAGAGACTTAACGATGACTACAATTTAGTTTCCATTTCAGAACAACACAAACACCAATACAACTTTATATCATTCTATAACCTGAAGAATATCTGGAAGAGAAAGAGAGGGGGGGTTGGGGGAGTGAGGCGGGTTGGGAGAGACAAAGGCTGAATACAGACTAATGCAGTCTGGTAATAAGATTTCATCAGGTCAGTGTTAGGGGGTGAAATGCCTTTTCTATAATCCCCTAACATAGAATTGCCTTCTTTCACTTTGCTATTAGTGATGTCAAATAAAAGGGTTTTCTGTAGAGACCTAAACTATTGATCAAGGTCAGGGGCGAACTCCATTATGCCTGAACTGGGACAGATATTAACTTACGATGCCTTCAACCTAAAAGTCGTTCTGTGAGCTGAAGACCAGCAGAGTAGAAGACAAAAGAATTAAGGGCAAAGGAGGCGAAAAGGAGCGAATGCAAATGAATGGCTGGAGAAATGGATGTGCCGTGGCTGTGGAAACAGACTCAGACTGCATCTGGGAGGTAAGGCTTCCCTGAGCCTGCCACAGATATCATTAATCCTCCACTGACCTGGCCTGCCTCCTACAAGGCCCTGCCCAAAGAAGTTTATTATCTCAGAGGAGGCTCTTCAGGCAGCAAGGAAACAGAACTGAGGTCACGTGCTTTCAAAAGGAGTGCAAGGGAATTCCTTTCAAGCATTCCCATGGAATTGGCTTGGATCAGCAGCTGGGCTGGTAGGTGAGGGGTGGGGGGGGGGGGGGGTGGGAAATGTATCCATCACACATGGGCGTTTTAATCCTGAAGGTTTTTCTTTTTGGTCCCCCCTCGCCCCCCGTTGCTAGATCCACGTCACCTGCGACAATGTGTCACAGTGTCCAAGTCGCTCTCATGCTTTATCAGTCACACTGCACACCTGCACGCTCAGCATACTGTGCAATAGATTTGCACTAATCCTCACTTTGTACACAGAGAGCACAGTTTTGTTTTGGATTACTCTGCGCCGGCTGAAGTGAAGGATCAGCACACAAGGGAGTCCTGAGAGTTGAAACAGGATGAATGTTTTTTGTGTTTTAGTCGTACAGAACAAAGGACGCAGGATGTGAACATTTGGTCTATTCTCACACCGTAAGCCTGCTCAGGAAGAAGTACACAAGCAGAGTACTTTGTTTAAAGAAGATTTGTCATTTTTATGGTCTGGGATGTCTGCAAGGCTGCGAAAAACTCAAGATTTCCAAAAACGTGTGTAGAGTTTGTAACATGTTTTAATTATTGATTATCGATTCTTCTTACAATGGAGAAAGTGACAGTGTGAGTCTTTGCCAAACACTTTGGCGGCCACGGGAGGCACCAATTAGCATTTTAGCACAATTGTTTAGTCAAAGATTGGTTATTATAATTATGTTTGTTTATTTATCCCACACTAAATTAATTCATCTGCGTTACAAACCCCAAGGGCACTGTCAAAGGTTCCCAATTCTTTTGGTTACACGTACTGTACTGTACTGTACTGTACTGTACTCAAACCTTGGTATTCGTATCATAGTTTGAGAACAACTACTCTACTTTTTTGTAATCAACTAATGCCAATCTAGAAACAAAAAGTTTAACACAAAGTTAACAGTAACAAGAAGAGTTGAAAATGGTCGAATCTGACAGCTTCAGTGAAGGAGTGGTTTCGTGAACTTGACCAATTGAAGCAAAACAGAGAAAAAACTCCCTGGAGTTTTGGCTAAGAGCACAGCCTCAGAGAAGAAAGGAACAAGGCCAGAATATGAGAAATAAAAACAGCCACACCAAAGTCCAACACGAAGCCTGAGACGAAATGTTAGATTCTCCGAATATTAAACAGATGTTTACGTTGCTTTCGCTTGCTACCAGTTACACAGGCGATCGATTTGAAATGCTTTACACGATAGTCAGAATGAACATGCAAATTTATGCACGAACTCTTTCTTTCTGTAGACATTAAATCAGATCTGTTTGCAATCAGCAAAACTGCTCTGAAGGCATAGTTATTCTCTTTTCTTTTTTTCCCCCCTGGAACTCACTGTAAGAAACCAATCAATTTGTCCATTTCTTCGAAACAGTTCACCTAGATAAAAAGGCCCGAAATGCATTTTCAGCTGAAGCGAGGGAAATCATTTTCTAGCCTTTATATTCTGTCAGAACAGCCTGTGCTGTTGGTAAATAATCATTTGAAAGTGTTTGTGAAAAGTTGCAAAATGTCTTACTGCAAAGACTTGTTTCCATCATCATTTCTGAGCTTTTTTGAGATTTTCCATCACGGACATACTTGATGATTTAATTTTTTAAGACATAAGAAATTGTTTCTTCTTACCCTGCTAAAATAGCTCTACACCTTGTTTCCTCACATTTTCCCCAATTTGAGGATACATTTGAATCAAATATTTAATGTGATTCTCTATTAGAAACAATTATGCCTCACTTAACATTTAAACTGAAGCCTTGAGGAAAAATCTGCAGAGATCATAGAGGGACCACTGAACAGGAAAAGGTTATAAAAATGAATGTGGCTGCAGGTGGAATGTCCCTTTAGTTTGAAACATTTTCAAATTTCACAGAGTGAATAGAAATATCCTGTAGTATTTTTCATACATATATGAATTAGAAATACATGTGATGAAAAGAAAAGTATTATATTTTAACTTCATTTTTATTTATTCTTTCAGCGATCACAAATTATTAATGACTTATTAATGATTAATGATCCACAATCAAATTTATGAAGTGGTGCAGAACCTGTTTGGTACTTTCCTACACTTTTAGCTACCAGTCAGTTAAAAAGTCGACATCAGCTTCAGCAAGTCTGAGAATAACAAACACCTTAGTTTACCTTTGTTTTTAAGAAGCCTCAACCTAAAAAAAAAAGAAAGAAGTGAATAGCTGCAAAAACAGACATTTGCTTCAATCACATCAATCAGTCCATAATTAATCTTACTGATTAGCAGCTTGGATTTTTAGTTACTTTTTTACTTCATGTTTTTTAACACGTGTTTTCCTGTTCTTCGCTGCAGGTTTGGCAGTTCACCAGATCATCACAATCACTGTGTCTCTCATTATGGTTATCGCAGCCTTGATTACAACACTTGTCCTTAAGAACTGGTAGGAAAGATTCCTTTATTCTATGCCCATACACTCACATGAACCGTGCAGTCCTCACACACCTGTGTGAACCACAGAGGTACAAGGTATGATTTTATTTTTGCTTCCTGTCTTTGGTGCGTGTTTTTGTAGCTGTGCACAGTCTGGAAACGGTCGCCATAATAGCCATCAGCGCAAGATCCACCAACAGGAGGAGAGCTGCCAGAACCTGACGGACTTCACTCCGGCTAGGGTGCCCAGCAAAGTGGACATATTCACTGCCTACAATGACAGCCTGCAGTGCTCACACGAGTGCATTCGGACTGCCGTGCCCATCTACACCGACGAGATGATTCAGCAGACGCCCGTCTATAAGAGCGCTTACAATGGAAACAGGTGATGTAACGCAGGGATGCTTGGGGTCAAAGAATCAAATATGAGGGTCAATTATGAAGCCTTGTTTTAAGAGACATTTAATTTAAGTTGGGTTGTCTAGTACAGTATGTTTATAAGCTGTATGTATAGACAGATGTTGGTTTACGTTTTTTTTTTCATATTATTGATCAATAACCAGTAATGCTGCCACGGGCATTAGTGTAAAATTCACATACTCAGTAGTATTGTAGGAAATGCACTGTAAACATTCCTCATTTCTCCCAGTGAAAAGTTTTCAAGTGTAATTTTGTTTTTGTTAATCTGGAAGTAAAAAAAAAAGAATATAATATAATATACTATCAATATATCACTTCCCTGATGAGATCAGGATTTGTCTGCACTTGCACTTCTAATTAAAAATCCAAACATACCTAAACTATTTGTTAAACATAACACCAACAGAGCTCTGAAACAGACTCACGATGCATTTTTGTTATTTCTGCACTCCTAAACTGTACTCTATGTCTCATTTTCAAAGGTTGACGGTGTAAGTTCATGGTTCCCTCCGATTAGACTCTAGTCTTTTGTGAGGTTTAATGTCAGTGTTCATCAAACTCTGTTTTCATTTGTCATCATCCTTACATTTTTCAAATCTCGTCCACTCTGCAGGCCCTCCCCCACTGAACGACAGCTGATTCCTGTGGCCTTTGTGTCGGAGAAATGGTTTGAGATTTCCTGTTGACGAGCTGGCGGCCTTGTTCACTACATGTGGGAATAAGTGGTGACTCACGCTCTGGTGGGTACTGACTGCACCGCCGCAAATCATCATCTGAGCTGTTGCCACCTCCGTTTCTGGTTTTGATGCCGTCCCATTTTGGGAATTCAAGGGCACTTAGCACATCAGTTATTTGGGACTTAAATCTGCCCTTCTTTATTTGATGTGCAGCAAAGTCAGAAATGAGCGTAGGCTCAAGGCAACAGGACCTTGAAATAGTGGACAAAGTCCCAATTAAACTGTTTAATAACTTTTGAATTTTTATTTTTTAGTTGAAGGTATCGTTGTACTGTAAATACCTGAGATACAGTACTTAAAAGGGTAGATATTAAAAGCAATATAAATAAGTGTGAATGTTGGTAAATAAGAAAAAAAGGTTAAATATGAGTGTCCAGAAATAACCAGCTACATGGTTACATACATTTTAAAAACAAAATAAAAGTTTTACCTTAAATCATTTTCCCTTAATTCTCTCGTGTTAATTCTCTACGTGTGTTCAACGGTAAACAGTTTTTTCAACGCTTTATTTGATATGAGACCAAGTATATAAGGTGTATCTTCTATATTCAATAAACTACATGCTGAGCATGTAGTTTATTGAATATAGAAGATACACCTTTACACCATTAATGATTTCTACTTCTCATGCACCTCTCAAACATTTCCATTAATATGTATTTCTCCACCCTCACTGAGGGAATATCGATTTCCAACATTTCCAGGACTAAAAGAATGCTTTCACTTTGACTTGTGACACATTTCCAGGCTCAGTTAAATTATGCCGGAGTGGCCTGCATTTGAAATTCAAAGCGTGAAAGTTAAGCACATGCGTTGGCACTGCAATGTTGCAGGAAGCCCCGAGGGAGGTGTAACGTCTGCTATTGACCCAGATTTTAAAAGGAAAAGATTGCCTGCAGGTAGTGTAGCGAGAGGACAGACACTTCCCATTGTCTGGACACACATTAGTCTGAGGCTGCACTGCTTTAATGGCATGTTCTCACCGCTGCTGTCTTCACAGTCCTGAGATCCCTTGTTATCCCTACAAAACTAATGTACTTGTAAGATTCAGACGTAGCGTGAAGCAGGATCTACAACGTCCACATTGTTAATACATCACAATCCTTTCATCAAAGTGAATAAACACACTGGGACGTGCCTTTTCAGGTCAGATCCGGATTCTAGTTCTCTCCTCCAAACGGTAGAAAGGAGGTTAACACTTAAGAAATACTATCTGTCGTCTTCTTCTACTGAACATCACGTTTGCTTTTTTTTTGTTTTCTTCATCTCCACAGGATCCAGCTAGAAACAAGAAGAGAGCCACAGCGTCGCTTGTAAACTAGTGTGATCACTCCTTGGACACATGTGAAGATTATTTATTTTTCTAGAAATGACAAGTGGTGCAGCCGAACTGCTGCCAAACCCATATTTCCAGGAAGTAGTTTAAATATAGATTACATTAATGGGATGTGACGGGACAGTGGACTGTGGTCATCACAGATGGTATGGAGAGGAAGGAGCTTCTGATCGTTACAGAGGAACTGTATTTATGAACAATGTGCCAATAATGCCACTATGTGCCACAACCTGGATAGAAGGACATTTCAGCAACTGATGGACTACACAAAGAGTGCTATATTAACCCTGTATGGACTCCAAATATATAATTGGTTTTGCTTTGATATTGTTTTTTTTTTTTTATCTGAGAAACACAAACGTCCAAAATTCATAGAAAAGTTATTTAAACATATTCTAAAAAAAGAGTCTGAAAGACATTATATGAAGCACTATTCTATTTATTGGAAAGACGTGAGGTGAAGGTATGCGATTTATTGAACAGTTGTCGGTTTTAAAAACATACTTTATACAGGTCTCATTTTAGGAGCAAAATTGTTGTCTATTTTTTTACATAGTATAGTCTGCCACAGCCCTAACAGTGCGAGTCTGAATCCCTCAAGACTCAACACTGTTAACTGAATACCCACCAACCCAACCTCCACCCTGGCAAAACCATCCAAACCCCTGCTACATTTGCTTTCCGTGCACAGTTTGGAGCCGACTACACACACAAAAGATTGCCGTAATGGAGGCGTGAAGCGTCAGTGAATCACAATGCAGAGAAATGCATGTTACAGAAGGAGGGAATAAGGAAAACCAAACAAACTGCACGGAGCTGGACAGGACATTCACACTTCCTCAGGTCTGTCGAGCTCCTGTGCATTCATCTGATCTGTGTTGATTCAGCCTCTCTGAGCCACCAGTCTACAGGAACACAGTAGATTGAATTTGGAGCTTCACATTTGAATTAGGAGGAGAAAAAAATAATAATCCCTCTAAAAAAACATCTGATCCCCCCACTGGTTCACTTTGGTGGATTATTATAGATTCCCTAAAGTCTGATTTATACATAATTAGAAAGTCAAAAACAGCAAGAAGCATTTTGATCATTAGAGAACATTAAATAGTCCATGATGTGCATGACACGAGCAGGATGGAATTCCTCAGTCAAGGGTTGGTTCTCACTCTTCAGAGCCAGATCCCTTCAGTACCTGAGGACATTACCAGAATATCAGCAGCATATCAGATTTTCAGCTATCACAGCCAGTGCACAAACAGAGGCTTTTGTGCCAAAGCGGAGAGAGAGAAGATACAAAAAAAAACCTGTGAGTTTCTTTTTTATTATTATTATTAGTATTCTTTTGAAACTAAAAACACTCCATCTCCACTTCAGTGCATTGTCAAAGTAAAATGGGATTAAGACAAGCCAGTCAGCTGCTGCCAAATTGGTAAAAGTCAAGATGAGGTGAACTCTGTGGTTAGGAAGGACTGCGAGACTCTCCTGAGAGCTTTTCAAGCACCAGTAATTTCATGATCAACCTCAATTTCCTGAAAAAAAGGATGACATCAAAGCTGAGACGCCACTGAGGAAGCCTCCGCTGAATCTACCTTTTTATTGTGCTGTGGGTTTGTACAAAGCACAAATACAATACTGTAATTGTAAATGGATTCTGGCTGCAGACAGCAATATGTACAGAATATAAAGGGTCGGGTATTTATTTCGTTTCGACGTGAAGTTGGCTTAGGTCGTTCTAATGGAATCCATACAGTAAGCGTGAGCCATTCAGGAGGTGCATTATGGTCCAGAGAAAACACACTGTGGTGCAAAAACTGCAGCTTCTGCCCATTCACAGCATGAAAACCGCTCTCATGAATGAAACGACCCACAAGACGCATACGCCAGGCTACGAAGTCGCTTCTCTGACATCATTTATATTTTTGAATGAAGAGTGATGTATCGCCAGTCCGAGGGTTACAAAACTTTTACTGTATATTATACACGTGTAAATGTATTTTCTATATATTTGCTTCTATTTGTGTACAGGTGTGTTCTATTTTTCAAGGCCTGTCCCATTTCTGGGAGGGTTTACAGCTAGGTCGGGGAATAGTGTCTTTGTTTACATGTGTAACTTACAGTATTTCTTTCAAAAACACAAACTAACCTTGTGCCAAGCTTCCTATCTGCACCTTCAGGCAGTATTTGTATTATATCTTCAGCTAACCAGTATGAAAACCACAGTAGGCACTGCAGTAGAGACTGACATGTGATTCTCAGATGGTGACTGTGTGTGAAAGGAAGAGCCCTGATTGGTTCATTGGAGTGTGTGCTGTGTTGTTGCTGTAGTTGGCTGGGAAACCCAATGTCTTACTTTTCTAAGAACATGTTTTCTGCATCACTTTTCACACACACACCGTTTCATGACATGATTTTAAATTTATGTTTATCCAATAGATGCCAAGAAACCAACTACACACAATCAATATCAAGCTGTAGTAATTTGTCACACTCACCAGGGAGCTAGACGAGCCACAGAAGATACAAATATGACTTTAAGAAATACTGTAAGGACAGAGTTCTTTGGACATTTACGTATTAAACCTACAGAGGTTTGTCTCTTATTGGCTGATTCTGAAATCCTATATTTATTAAATAATATTATAATGCTAGCTGTGGGTAAGGTTAGAGTTCTGGTGTTCTGGGTACTTTGACAAATATAAATGTACCTAACTGTACTTGGGCTCCTTATGTGATTAAAAAAAATAGGATTTCCCCCCAAATATTCCCCAGTCGTATTGATGGATGGAACCTTATCCTACAGCCATAGGTTCCTCGATGTTGTATCCATTATTATAATTATGCCTCGTTTATCAAGCTTTACAACCAGCCAAGAAGAGATGTTCGCTTGGCATTCACCGAAGCCAAACTGTTTCCATTAAACAGCCGGACAAATAAATCTAGAGTAAATGTTTTCATCGTTCATGTGGAGATGAAAATGAGAAGGTTTTTTCCTATTTTTGACAGGACAGCGGTAAGACTGCAAGTCAATGTTTGCAAGAAAGTTGTGAGAACTGCTATGATGTGTGGTTTTCACACCAGCTTTGTAACAGGAGTTTTCAGAAAAGAAATCCCAAATGTATGAAAGGAGGATTAAAAATGCTGGTAGTGGAGTCTGAGGACTAGGTAACGCAGATTATCCAAGGTGGCAAATGTTAAAGAAAACATCAAATATAACAAAGACAAATGGGGAAAAATCCATAAAACAAAGCTCACACCACGGGGGCTGAAAAGTTATAATAATAATAATAATAATAATAATAACTTATTTGTATAGCACATTTCGTACAGTCATGTAGCTCAAAGTGCTTTAACAGTGCTTCAACAGTTTGACAAAGAAGAATGTCATATAGTCACATAGCATCACATGTCCTACAGCAAGACTGAATGATTCTCTATCCTTAAAAATGCTATTATACAACAATGTCCCAACTGTGAATTTAGTAAACAAAATAAAAACCACTATGAATGATAATTCGGGAGAAACGACAAGTAAAAAAAAACGTGAAACAACACACAGCAAGCTCCCCTTATGTATTTAATAATGACTTACAAACACCAGCCAAGTCTCAGATGAAAGTTGTTCATGTTGCACCACCCTGGGAATGACATTTTGAGCATATACAGATACACTACAATACCTTAGAGGTATTGTTCTTAAAATGTTAAAATTCCTGTGCTTTTCAGTCATTATTGTAAATGTGTGAAAGCATTTATGAGGATAAGAGTTGAACAGGACAAGTAAGAACTGAACACAGTTTAGGTTTAATGTGAATTGTTCTCAATAATGACATTTATAAGAAGTTGAGTGGTGTGAACAGGGTCTCGTGGATTTCATTGGATAATTGTGCATCTAGTTTAGCCATGCAGTAAATACACTGACCAGTAATCTAAACAACTCATTTAAACTGTGATTACACTGCTGTAAGTACCAGCTGTAATCATAACATTAAAATTAGCATATATTAGCTATACATTCCTACTGCTATTAAAGCAACATTAGGCACAAACCCAATGAAGAAGTAGAACTACTTTGGTGAAAAATCAAGTTTGACAAACCACAAGCACACAACTGTGAACACTCACACACAGTGTGTTGTGTCTAACCTAATCCTGAAAGAGCGTAAACAACAGAGAAGAATGTGTACAGCAGGGATTTTACTGTCTGCCCCATTTTCTTATTTTCCAGCTGTCAGGCTTCCTGGTTTGGTGTTGTCAAGATTCTAACATTAAATAAAAAAAATCAAAAAAAAAAAAAAATCACAATAATAAATAATAGCAAGATAATTTTAAAATGTTAACACATGACTTAAATTTGACCAAACCAAAATGACCTACTTTTTTATTGGCAGGTCTAAGCGTTAGCTGTGAAGCTGGTGTGAAGCTGTGGTTGTGCCTGATTGATTTGACCAGAAAGGCCATCGTTTGGATTCTGCAGAGGGTATTTGTCCAGATCTTGGCTGGAATGGTTTTTTATTGTAGCTAAATAGAAGAACTGGTCTGCTCAAAAACGTATGATTGAACCAAAAGACTTTTTGACTTTGGACTTTGGACTTTGTAACTGCGAAAAGTTGCCAGTGTTTTAGGTCATTTCACCTGGTGTGCATTGGTAACATTTCTCATTAAGCAGTGTGTGGATTTCATTAAGGCGGACATGCCTCTCATTAGAGTGGACATGCCTTTAGCTGTCAGCTGCCAATTCATCTTGTGTTCCTGAAGGACGTTTGGAGAAAGCAGGACGGAACTCCCAGCTATAAGATATAATTAGAGCATATGTCACGAAGCCGCCGTCTTTCTTTCACCTAAGACAAAATGTCATGACACTTAGTTTTGACTTTCTATAATGGATGGAACACAAGAGCAGTGTTGATGCTAAAAAGGAAAGAAAATGACTCCACCTCATTGGTCGGATTTGATTCAGGGAATATCATGTGTGAGAAGGCAGGAGGAACGCAGAGATCTTGTTTTTGAGTCTTCAACAAACACCAAAGACATGATTTGCCTTTTTTACCAAGTAATGAATATTTTGCGGCTGTCGTTACTGTCTCCTCAGCAAACCAATATCCCAGCGCTCCCTTCAGCATAAACGGGCTATCAATCAGCAAGGCTTTTTCTGTCAAGATGAAGGATGACTCTCTGTGTGCACTCATTTGCCAGGACTGTGATTTCTGTTTACATGTCAAACCTGCGGAGAGGAGCTTATTGACACGTGTGTGTGTTGTTTGAATTAGACGCCAGCTGAACATCTTCAAGGCTATTGTTTGTTTTTCTGTCTCATCCCAGGCATTCAAATGTAGGGAGCAGAGGAATCAGTGTATCGACCCACTTTAATCATGGCCTTCAGGCGCTTGATTAACCTAGAAACATTTTTCACAGCTGGTACTTTTGCTATCGCGGTGGTGACAGTATTATTTTTGAACATCTTCAGCAGGTTGCTCACACTGCAAGGTGAAAACCAACAGGACGGATAAACAAGGTGTCGTGATAATGAAAAGTTTCAACTCAAAAGGAGGGACAGAGTTCATCTTTAGGTTCATGTTGTGAACGGTTCATGTCTTGAAACCATTTTAATTTATGTTTTTACACAAGAGAAGGTGCTGTCACTGTAACAGTGCAGTTGAAAGATATCCTCTGGTCAGTTGACCGTTGGAAAAAAAACTTTGGCCGAGTGCGACGTTGCAAAATGCAAGCCATCAACTTCTACGTCAGGGTGGGATGTATCAGCAGTGACGTGTACGTTGTCTGGGAAAAAGTGGGAGGAGAAGAAAATCCAAAGTGGGCAGCGTCCTCAGGGAGAAGGTTTTATTTTAGATGGTTTTCCACATTCGTTATCCAGATATATATAAATATACAGTATATATAAAAAAATCTTTATCTTGTCACAACAATTCTGTGTCTTAATCTTGTTATTAACTACAGTCAATCACAGGGGTTTCTTTCTCCTGCTGGTGTCAGCTCTTACCTTCAGTTGAATCAGATACAGATCTATTAGAACCACACTGCGCACATAAGCTCCACGACAGCTACAGGTCGTGGCTAACTGTCGACGTGGTTCATCCACTGCTTCAGACCCAAAAAAAGAGTGCTCCAATGGCATTAAATTTGCAGACAGTGCCTCTGGTGTGACGCCTTGATGACAGAGACATGATTGACAGTGGAAAAGTGTGAAATGACTGGCTGTATTCTTAGATCAAGATTAATTTAGATTCAGGAAGGTGGGGGAGAAGAAAGAAAGGGCGACGGAAGAATCGCAGCAGACTTTTTTATTTTATTTATGTTTTTTGGCGAGGTTTAGAGCTTTTCACATGCAAACACACACAACAGTACACGAAATGTAAGTTCACTGACGCTGACCCACAATCACCGTCCACAGCCACCAGGAGGAACCTGACTCAAGTTGTGTTGTCCACATTAAATGAAGAGTTTGTACTTTGTGACTTTAAAACTTTTTATATTTGTGTTAAATATATCAATGATGAGTACCTCTGTTAACTTTTGTATAAGACATATGGATATAATATATACAAATGAACACACACACACACACACACCCATACACACACAAACACAAACACACACCTGAGTAAAAAGGAATCTAGTCTGTCTTTGTGACGGCTAAATGTTGTATAACTTTTATTTTGTGTCCTAATGAACTACATCTCTTCTTTTTGTAGTTATTGGTAAAGGTTTTCGATTTCCAGGTGACTTTGATTTGGTTACTCTTGTACTACTAAGCTCTGTATTTGCAAGCACTGTAAATGCGATTCTCATTGGATTCGTCCTCTGTACATTTAGTACTCTGATGTTGCTATTAATAAAATGTAAAACAACACAGGCGTGTGCTGAAGGGGAATTTGTTAGAAGGAGTCCCGAGGAGAGCGGTGACTGACCAGGGCAAAAGAGCACAAAATAAAACATTTAAATATGACATAATTGTTCCATGTGTTTGTCTCATGTTGTTGGAGCAAATGAGTCGTATGGATGATGAGGCTCGGAGTGAGAGCTGCTCAGCTGCAGGTCTGCTAAAGGCGACGACAAGAACACAGAAATCTGTTCTTTCTCCCTGAGCTGGTTTGGGAATGCTTTGCAACTTTTTCCTGACAAATCACCTGGGCAGAACTGCTTTTTTGGGTGTCTGTCTGCCTCTCTGCTCTTCTGTCTGCCTCTCCTGGGGTAAATTTTTCATCACACTCACCTGTGTCCTTCTCTGATCAGTCTTACTCATCTCACCTGGGTGTATCTCCCTCTCTCCCTCACTCTGTATTTGCCGGGTCCTCGTGTCTCCAGCAGTCTCATCTTCACTGCTGTGTTGTGGATTACCAGGTCTCTTTCCCAGCGCTTTCTTTTGTGTTTTTCTGTGTGTTCTCTCTGTCTGTGTTCCTGCCTGCTCCGTCTTCCCTGAAGTCAAGGTTCAGGTTAGTTATCTTTTTCTTTGCCTTCTAGATTTGAGTTTGGAGTCTCATCTTAAACTATGGTCGAGTTACTGTTATAAAAGACACTGTTGCCTTTAATAAAGAACAAAAGGAAATCTGTTGAACCGTTGCACACCTGAAAAACTGTCCCAAAATAAGCAGTGACATAAGAAGACAAACTGTGTTTCCAGCTGATTCAGGTGTGACGTCTTCTTCATGAATGGTTGTTTGTCTCTGTATTTGTCAATATTCTGTTGAAATTCTCACATGATAAAAGCTCCCCTGTTCTTCTGGACCAATCAGAATGTGCTCTTCAAAACTCCACGTTCAGTCCTCGGGGAGAGCTGCCAGGACGCATTAACATGAGGGCCACATTCACTGACTGTCTGCAGCCTTCACTCCCTGTACATTAAACAGAATTATCTTACACTGCCTGCTTAGGCTTGGGCTCTGATAAATGAGGTGACTGGCACAACAGCCAACAGCTGCCGGTGAGATACTGTAGCATTGAACCTAACACATCGGTACATGCAAACACAGCGACTCTTCTGTCTCTAAAACCTGAGCACAGGGCCAACCATGTACTGTGTATCTGTATACTGTAAAGAGAAAAAGAGGAATTCTTAGTTTCTGTTCCAAACTTTACTGTGATGAAGTTGGACAGTTTACTCACAATCCACATTCTGTACCATAAGATCAGCTGTGGACCACCAACACTGCAGTATTAGCCAGGGAAGCATCCACTTCCTACACTCCAAACTGTGAAGAGCTGTAGACCCAAGAATCAGTCAATCATGACTGCACGTCCTTACTGACAGATGTATTAATTATTCAGTGTAAACGACATTCTTCCCTGTTTTAACACTACACCGACTCAACACAGACACCTCCACTGTAAAATAACCTCAATAATTTATTATAATTCATCATTTTCCTGTCTTTAAAATGACTTGTAACTATAACTGTTTTCCTCACTGGGACAAAGGGATGAATGTATGCTAACAGCATTTCCAGAAACACACAGTGATAAAACCTATTGGGCTCAAAGTCATAAACATCAGGGGTGGTTTCCATCTGTAGACATAGAGACGTACACCCCATCTCACAATAATCACAACATTATTAAATATAGATGGTAACTGAATGAACTTTCCCAAACCTGTTACCAGTCAACATCCTGGTTCAGAAACCTTCAGGTCTATTATCCTCTAAGTCTAACATGGCCGCTGTCCTCAAATTTCTTTGTTGTTGTGGATTTAAAAAAAAACAAAAAAAAACAACAGTTGACAGTTTTGGACAGGAGCACAGAAGTTAACAGAACTGATTTGTAGTGATGTCATCGAGTTAAAATAGCTCCTCATTAGCGCCTCCGGAGCAGGTCGCGTGATTAATCATCACCTAAGATTTACAATCCAATTAAAGGATGTCAGGGTGTGAAATAAATGACTCACTCAGTGTTGAGGCAGGGCATCAATGAGCAGACCCTAAATTTGCCATTTGGGAGCCGTCTCCAGGAAATGATGTTGTTCTGTCAGCTCCGCAGACACCTCGGCCCCCACTCTGCGTGACTAGTCGTTGAGTTGTGGCAAGTTAGTAGATTCACAGTTATTTCTTGACATCAAGACACTTTGTTGAAGACATTTTTGTGTTTATACCCTGCATCTGGTTGGGGCACACTAACGAGTGTGTGCACACTGTATTTGTGATTGCGTTTTCCCTGGAATGACTAATTTAGCAGCAGTCCTGTTCCCACTCTCCAGCAGAGCCTGAAGTTTTAATCCCCACATTTGCATAACTAAACTTAGATCAGCCTGCTCACATCCACGGGATATTAGCTCTAGGAAAAGAATGAATGACTGTTGTGACTGCACTCGAATGTTGATCAAACACTCATTTTGCCCTGTCTCTGCTGCAGTCGTTCAAACACCATTTGACACCGTGACGTCATGCAGGAAAGGATTCACAGCGTTTTGTCTCGTCCTCGTTGGTCTGTGTTCGAACGACTGATTCAGTTCCTTGTGAATGGGCTTTTTCCACAGCATCTCATCCCGAGTTAGGGTAGAGAGCTCACAGATGCGGAACGGATGCAATGAACGCAGACACTCTGGCTGATGGGATAGTTTCATCACACTCCACTTTGGGCTGATCAGCTGGGGTATTTCATCTGTCTGACATTTTCACAGACAAAGACGCAAGAAATGAGAAGACACACGACAATGGAGGTGACGCCAGTTTGGCTGTAGGCACCTGAAGTAAATAAAGTGAAATAAAGAAACTTTTATTAAAAAGAAATCCGTCTTCAAGAGGGAGAAGGGAGGCCTGATAAATTTAGCAGCTCCAGGTCTGGCACAAGACAAGACAAAATAGAGAAACATTGATTTTTTTTTGGTTCTTTTGCAGAAAATACAAACTGAAACACAAAGAAGCCTCTCCATCCCTTCAGTGTAAAAACTATGTATTCATATTAGTTTGTATGCCAACATTTAAATGGCTGCATCTTCCCAATATCTTTTGAATTTCAGTGTGTTGGAAAGATTAAAGACTTCACTTTCAGGATCTGTAAATAACTCAAATGCTCTGCTGGAGATTTCTATTTTAAAACAGTGCACGTTAAGAATGTTTTAAATCGTGATCGCAATTTACATTTTGAGAGAAATGTGTGCTGCACTGAAAAAGTTTGCCGACTTCAAACTGGAGCTGTGTCTCATAGAGTGTGGTCTAATCTTGCCGTTCACTGTTCTGAAGTCCTTGCCACTCTTCATATTCTGCTTTTAGAAAATGGCTGTCCCCAGTCCTGCGTCCTTTTCACAGAACAACATGGAATTTACATGGAATCAGTAATCTCAAATTACCAACAAGAAACCAATCTAATCTCTCTGCTGCAGGGCTATAAAGGAACTGATCAAACTATAAAGGAATGTATATTATGTCAGCAACCCTGACCTAAAAACAGAGAGAGATAAAAGAAACTCAACCCAACAACTTTAGAGGTTTCTGTGCTCTGACTGCTACGGTCATATACAGGGACGCTTCACTTGTTGGGAATCCTCTTTTAACCTAATTTTAGCTTCTCTACCTTCATCATCTTTACACATTTCAACGCAACAGCTCCTCTTCCTCCTTTGATCTCTCTGCTGCTCCGTCATCTCTGTTTCTGAAAGCTCAGAAATAGAGAACCACCTGTAGGGCGACTCAGTCCCGGCGCCAGACAGTTGAAGTCCCTGGACCTTCTCAATGACCAAACTTTCCATGTTTGTACACACATTAATGTGTCTGTTGACAGTGCTATCTCTGGTCTGCGGTTGCAGGTGTTTTTGGGCAACCTTCATCTTGAACATGAGATCCTGGTTCAGTTCCTGCACTTCCGGCAGCTTTAGGTGAAGCTCCTGCATTGTGCTCTCGGCTTTTCTTCCACTCACGAGAAGCTTTTCGATTCTTGCGTGCAGCTGTTCCTTCAGGTCTCTGATTATCTTTTTGTGCACAGACAGACTGGCAAAGGCCTCGTCCCTCCTCTCTTCGGCGTCCCTCAACCTGCTCTTCAGATCAGCTATTTCCTCTCTCTGCTCTGTAATTGTGGGTATCTCATATTTCCTTTTGCCCTGGAGCAAATCGAGGACCGCACTGTGGGTTTCAATCTCAGTTTTGACCTCCGCTCTATCATACGGGTTAGACAAGGTGAAAATCTCCACTTTGGCGGCCCGGAGCTTTTGTTTGACTTCCATTTCCCAGTGTCTCACATAGTCCTGGACCCGGTCGTTGAGGGGTTTTGCGTTTGGTGTTGTCATTTTTCGTCTGTGTTCACACGATTATTGGATTTAATGAATCATTATGACTTCCTTCTTCTCTGGCAGTAGTTTATAGTAGTGGTTGATAAAAGCCACCATAACAATTGGTTAGTAAATATTACTAGCTAAGGGTTGAGTATAGTGTACAAAGAGTTGGTAAGACTGAATAACGGCAGTGCAGAGAGATTCAAAGTTTGATGAGATCACAAAGACCTGTGACATCATAAAAACCTCCTTTAATGACCTTGTTCTCATTGTGGGGCTTTGCAAAGAAATAAAGAAACTGTAGTAAGTGATTAGAAGAAATCAATATTGGAACATTCCGTTGTGTATAATTTAAGAAGCAGAATTGGACTTTATGCTGTGTATTAAAACTTCAGTTGATCAAAGATGCCTGTATTTGACTGTATTTCTGTAGACAGATATAAACAAGCGACATCCATTGTCAAATAAGCTACAAAAGTGAGGCTTCATGGCAACAGATCACCTGTTAAAACTGTGTCTAACGGACGTTTTGAAGACAGACAGCTAACTGAAGTGGCTTAAGCTCTTTTCTTGGCCTAAACTACTTGAAGAATTCCCACTGAACTTTTGCATTTTATTTGTGATATTTACTTGTTATCCAGTGTTGTTTCACATTATAAATATATGAAATGAGAAGTGATAAAAGATGATTAATGATGAGCAAAAGTAGGATAAACAAATAGGTAAAAAAACAAAGGTTGATTTATGGGTTTGGACGTTTATAGTCTCTATTTTTTGTCAAGTAAATCATTGTCTTATTTCGGTTGAATAATTTCCCCCGATAGGAAGGTGTTGTTGTCATTATGCACTGTAGTGCCCGTGATTGGAGAGCAGAGGAATTAACAATCAAATAAACCTGTTGAACGGTTTGTTTGTGCAGGTTAAACCTATTAATTCAGCGGTTTGTGCTCCAGGCGTTGGCTGTGGTCGAACATGTGATGTGACAGCCAGAGGTGTTTTGTCATCTGTTATTTCACGACACACACATACACACACAAACATACCCACACTAAAAAAAATGACAGCTCAAAAGAGCCGTTCTCTTCTGTTCTCACATAAAAGGCACATCAGCGTGAATACTACTGTGACTGTGACAACCTGCCCGTGATGAAGGCAGTGATGCAGAAAAACTGTAAAAAAAAAAAAAAAAATCAAATCCAAAGAGGAAGCTAGCCTGCTGACAGAAACCTACAGCAGTCGGCAGCAACTGATGGGAACACAAGGAAGTTACCTCCTGTGGGTATTTGATTTTTATACTCTCCCAATGTTAAATGTTTATTAAAAGAGTTCAGCGGTGGCAGCGCGGGGGGGGGGGGG
>NC_024316.1:6703777-6729940 GCF_000523025.1 Cynoglossus semilaevis | reverse complement strand
CCTGAGGTGATCTGCTCTCTTTGCTGCGAGTGCGCCTCCTTTCTCCTTTCATCCCGCTACTTGGTTCTTTCTACCTTGAGCGGACACAGATTGACTTCAGGACAGCTATGATTGTCTTTTCTACGTCTATCTCTCTGTGGTACAGCCTACCTATTCCTCACCCCCCGTTGTGCTCCTCCTGTTCCCCCACACCCCCAGACCCTTGATTACCTTCTCTCAGCCCAGTGAGTCTGAAAAGCCAGACGAGAAGGTCAGGAATCCCGACTAACAATACAGGAAACGGGGAAGAATGGGGTTTACTGAGAGAACTCTGGAGAATAAAGTCAGTTCAGAGCCCACCATCTGAGCCCTGTTCTATTTTTTTCAGGTTTGTGATGACTTCTCTTGCTGTAGTGCGGTCTTTTCCAACCAGAAAAAATAAGATCAAGGGTGGGAAACTGACAATAAAGGCAGCTTGTGTTTTTGCCCTCACAGGCCTTCCTTTAGTTTCCTCCCATTATAATTACTTGGCTTTAGAATTCACCTGCATTCTTAGTCTTAGTTTCCCCACTTTAGTCAATTCACAGTATATTTTTGTCTTCACAGTTCGGTTTCCCAGCCAATAAAATATGGATGAACGTATCCACAGATGTAATCCCTTTCTTCTCCGTTCTCACATGAATCAACATTTAAAATCAACAAAACCTTGTTTGTTGATAACAAACTCTACAGACTGTTTTTCTGCTCTAACTACATATTTGACACAAGGTTCAATTTTCACAACGGCCTGAAGGAGATCAAAGTGAGCTCTGGTGTTAGTTTTTCAGAAAAAAAGAGAGGCCAAATAGATTTAGAATTTGCACTCATCCGTGAGCTGCTGTGATCCTTTCATGTCAGTTTAGTCCAATCACTGCCGATTAGAAACATGGCCATGAGAGGAGAGTAGAATGAAAGCTGAGAATACGTGCTTTGATGCAACTAATTCTTTCCATTGCCACCCCCCCCCCCCCCCCCCCCCCCCACCCACAAAAAACAAAAAAAAAAAAAAACCTCATATATGTGTGTGCATTTGTACAAGTTTGTATTGGGGGGCAGCTCGATCCGATTCAAAATTTCAACATTGAACATAAAAAATGTATTGCCTGTCTGATCCAATACCTAAGCCTCAACTTAAACAGGGATTCTATTGCCTCAGCATTGACATGATGGAGGAGAAAAGAAGGTATTGGATTGATATCGGTATCTGTGAAAAAGTTGCATCAACCTATCCTTAGTATACACAGTATGTGTACTTTTTATTAGGTCAATTTCTAAAAAAATGATCCTTTTTTATTTTTATTTTTACATTTTTTTAAGGGCAGCAGTTTTATCTGGAATCAAGGTCTGGTCTTAATGAGTTAGAACTTATTTTTGAGATTTTGGTTTGTTGTTTGGAGTCGAATGATTGGGATGGAAGTTGAATGTGGAATTCCACTGTGATAATTGTTGTTCTAAGTGAAATAGCACTCTGTGTATTCGTGTATGTACAGTGTGTACTGGTACATGCTTGTGTCACAGAAGCATTTTATGACCAAGAATATTTCCCTCATAGTTCTACAGTAGAAATGCGGAGCAAACATTTGACTGATTTCTTGTTGCACATTTCCAATGATAATGACTTTACCCATCCATCCTGTTAGGTTAAAAAATAACTTCCCACGTCCGCCACATTAGCATCCAGATGGTACGAGTGTTTGCCAGTAGGCAGCAGAAGAGGTGGCTCCCTCTGATTATAATCACTGTAAAGTAAGAGATTTTCATATTTTGCAGACAGTTCTCCGCCAACTTGACCTTTCAGCTGCTTTCATGGGACTCTCCTTTGAAGATCGATGCTGCAGCTGTTTGACTGCAGAGCATCAGACTGTGTGCCCAGACTGGTGCCCACAGCTCTGTGGGTGGAGACGCGGCTCCGAGTGATGCTGCAGGTCACCGAGGCGGCACAGTTTAACGTCGTGCTGCTCTCTGCTCCTCACACAGTCTGTGGTGATTCACAGCCGTCAGATATTTCACTGACTTGTTCATGTGGGCAAACATCATTTGCATCATGTCTACACGTACAGTGTCGGGTATTTGAATAGAGTTGAACGAACTGTGAGTTTCAACCGTATACTTAATGGCGCCTCCTGTGGCAGTCTGTGCCACTGAATTACTTTATTGTGGGACAAGTACGGGACTTCAATTTTTGGATGATTTTCCAATGGAAAAAAGACAGAGCCAAATTTTTAATTAGTTCCAAGTAAATAATTTTGTCCTGATGCTGAACCCCATAAAAACTTTTTTTTTTTCAGGACGTTGCAATCACTGATCAGAAAGTAGGTTTGAGTTAGAAGTTCCTGTGCAGCAAAAGTTGAGACACTGTCTCAAACTAAAATATTTTAAAAAAAAAACAACCTAGGGCTCACAGCAGAGTGACAGACAGGAGTGTCTTTCAGCTCAGGCTGGATTTGATGTTACTGGAACCAATGGAGCATCAGGACCACAGCTCTGGATGTTGTACAGTTGGGATTAGTTAATTGAAAAGAGGAATTACAGTTATGTGAAAAATGTGCAGAAATATTGTACGACCTACAACCTGAGTTAATATTAAAAATATGTTTGTATGTCTGAGGTTTAGACAATGTTCTGTGAGGTTGAGGTGAAGAGGAGTGGGTGTTCAGACACTGGTCATGTGATCATTTTAGAAGAAGGAAAGCAAAAACAAACAGTTCTCCCTACAGGAGTTCATTAGTGAAGAATCCTTCCATTAGTTCAGTCTGAAACTGTGAGTCCAGCTCAGACAGAGCACAAACATTCGATTTATCCTAACTCTGAACACTGGATCAGTGTAATGGGTACAGACCCTGCATACAAATACTGGCTGATGTACAAGTAAAGTACACAAGGTAGTACCTAAATAAGAACAATCATTCCGAGCTGGAAAACCGCCGGCTCTAGCGTAACTCCTGTGGAAAAGTTTATTTTTTCTAAGTCGTTTCATCTGGTTTCATCAGTGGTAACTGATTTTGTTTTAATTAATTGCCGATGAGTTGATCTCAGCACTTTCCATGGCTGAGACCATATCAAATACTTTAAGCCGTCCAACTGCCTCCGCCTGCTCTCATTGATCCAAAGTTGTTTAATTATCACCCAACTGTAGAGACTCAATGAACTATTAAATAACTTAATGATTTGGTGCTTTCCTGTCAACAGCTTGGCTCCAGTGAAGCTGTCCCCAATGAATATTATACAAAAACAGCAAAAAAATAAATAAACGACAGTATTCAGTATTTCCTATTTAAGACTTTACAAACGTGTCAAATTTTTCTTTTCTTCAAGTATGTTCAGGAACCGCTGCTGTCAGACTGAGAGCAGCAGTGACACAGGGTGTTTCACTGAACACTTCTGTAAGTAGTTTAAAAAAAATCATTCGGTTTTGTATTATTAAATACACCAAAGAGGCAACAAGACCGGCTCACTGGTGCCACTTCAGTGATTTCACTCCTACCAAAAGGCAGTTTTTATCCTAAAGAAGCGGAGCACACAGCATGAGGCAGTTTTTATCCTAAAGAAGCGGAGCGACCTCCCTCCTGTACACAGCATGACTGTACAGCTGAGGTTCTGTATGAAAATTAAAACGCGTATCAGCTCAAAGGAGTCAATAGCTCACCATAAATCATTCACATATCTCTCTGATCTCTGTATGGACCGAGAGGGAAATGAGCGATATATGCATTAAAGAGCTGCACTGGTGCCTTCCTTCATCTGTGCAATGTTTTAATATCAGCAACACATCAATATTAGCTACAACTCAACATATCAAATCGGGATTTGCTGGGAGGGAGGACGGTGTTTCTGTATATGATGCTTGAAAATTAGCAGTAATTTAAACATTTTTTAGAATTAACTCCTTTCTTTGATTGTGGTCTTGGTATGTTGATGTTTTGATGTCCATCTGCAGTGATGCCGCCATTTTGTATTTTCTAGTTTTCCTTTCGTGTGATGTTTTAGGGCTTTTCTGTGGGAACCTTTGACTCAGTGTTCGAGTAATTGAACTTTAAACTTGATTTATGTATCAAATAATGGCAGAAATAAGCTTTGTTGTCAGAAGATCAAAGGACACCTACTGTGGAGCAGTAGTACATGTAGTACACCTACACCCTACATGCCTGTCCTTTTATGAGTACTTCTGACCGTACTGTAGTACTTGCACTACAATTTTGTTAAGTGCATTGATATTATATATGCTGATGATACATCAAAAAGTCTTGATAGCTTGTTAGCTTCAAGGAAATCGAGCAATGAGGCTAATTTAATTGGTTGCTTGTTAACATTTATATTTAATGTTATACATTTACATTTCAGGTGTTTAGTTAAATTAAGTGTACGTCTTCAAAGTTTACTGCTGCTTGCACCCCTAGTTGAAAGTGAGATATTGATTTTTGCAGTTCAGCATGATCTTTTCTTCTGCTTATCTGAGGTCAGGTTGCAGCAGCAGCAGGATAAGAGGAGATTCTTTAATGTGTGCATAAACAAAGTTGTCTCTAAAATAGTCAGATCTGAGATCAGTACCTGCTGACGCTGACAATGGATGGATAAAGGATTCAGGCCTGGATCAAACAACTGCTGTTCACACCAGGTTAAAACACTAAGTTTAAAGCGTTTAAAAGTTAAATACTGTTATTATCACATTGTAGATTGCGTTTTGTTTCATACTTAATTTTTCTCTGATGCACCTCGTGTGTCTTAATCACAGCTTGTTTTGACAGCAGACTTGTGGTTTTGTTGAAATGTCATCTCTGCTCGTCTGATGCCTCTGTCTAAAAACTGCACAACAGCCTGCAGCTACAAATAAAGTGCTTTGACTTGACAGGCTCGGGTGCAGTTGCTGATTCTTCAATAATTTATTCCAACATTGTGATAAACTCATATTTTCATATTTTACTTGTGACATTTCTGTGACTGCAGCTCCCCTGAGACGACCATAAAATGACAGTCTCATAAGAGAAAGGGTGATAGGAAGTTCAGATAAGTGCTTTGGTAGGACAGGAAAGAATCCTGTATTAAAACTGAAACTGGTGATATATTACTCTTTTTCACCACTGATTTCCTCTAGGGAAAATTAACTATGTATCGTTGAATAAAACTTTATTGAAACCACAAGGAATTTTAAAATTACACATTCAACGGCTGGCAGGTTTCATACGACAATTTAGGAGACAAATATCAAGTAATTTATATTCAAAGTACCATAAAATAAACTCATAAAGTGAAGTTTAAAAAAAGTAGGCGTCAGACAGGTCATACAGGAGTAGGCCTCAATAAGTTGAACTCTTTCTAAACATGCAAAAAATAAATAAAAATAAACACACATCGTACATACATAAATATTTTCAAAGGTAATTACATCCAAACATGGTTATAGAAGGCTCTTTGGCAACTCCAGAAGCCAACTTGAAAATCCTCTGAGCGGTCAGATGAGGTGATGTCTCTATTTGTGACAGGGTTCTCACTGATTGGCTGGAATAAATGGACACGCCTACAGCACCATGGTGTAAACTACGATACCGTAGTAAGTGTAAGAACAGCACAGATGACCACTCTGCTGTATTTTTTCCTAACGTCTTGGTCCACAGATAATTTCATCACATGGATTGTTGATAAAATTAAGGTTCAATTACTGTAGATAAAGATGATGATCTAAAATCATCTGGATTAAAAGACGTATGAAAGGCTGTTGAATTGAATATGAATTAACGTTAAAAACGTCCATTTTCCCAGGCAGTTCAGTGCTGCTATATCAGGGGTTCAATCTGCTAACCGTGATCAGTCAGGAACCGGTACAAGAAACTGAAGACATCCTTAAAGAACCTCAGCACAGTAAAACCTTGGATCCACCAAAGCAACGTTCCCCTCTCAACTGTATTCCCATGTCCCCGTAGTTCCTCCTTCATCCTGCTCTGCCTGCCAGCCAATTGTTGTTATATGCATAGAAGGGGAAAAAGTACTGAATGCCTTACTTGCAGGAGTTGGTGCCTGTGTCTCTGTTGAGTTTTTCCTAATTACCTCCCAGAGGAGCCCAGCTGCTGTCAGACAGAAAGAGGAGAGGATGTAAAGGAGCCAGTGTGTAGACAGTGTAGGGGGGAAAGATGGGAAGAAAGACAGATCGGCAGAGAGAGAGAGAAACAGCAACATGGAGAGAACAGAGCCAGTAAAAGGAGATAAAGAAGGAGGGCGAAAACAATCTCCACCGTCTGTGGGTTTCACAGACAAACATCTCAGGTGCATCGTGGCTTCAGATCCTCAGGTCCTGCTAATGCTATCTTACACTCCACTCAACCTCAACAACTCTGGCACTGAAGCTGTTAAATATCTAGTATAATGTGACATAACAGTAGAATTACTTCAAAGTCAGTGTCAGGGAAAGAAATCAACCAGAAGAAATTCTTTAGACATTTGGTGTTTTTAAAAAATTCAAACCTCCAAAATGATTTACATTTGACAAAACACAGGCGAGAAGAAAAGAGTTCTTAATGTAATGTGGTCTCTTTTATAGAAATGTGAAGGGGCTTACCTCATGGTTGTACTACAAACATGGTTACTGCAGTATCCAGGTCAAGAGCGGTGTTTGTTCCTAGAACAGAGGTCATTTTCAGACTCACAGTTACCGACTCCAGTGTGTTTGCTATATGGTATTATATACTACATGTTAGGTTTTCACTATAGTGAAGTTGTTATAAGTTGTTATAATATTTAATACCTTTTATAGTGCAGGTAAAAAAAGACAACAAATGAAATTACAGATATTTTTGTAGTATTTTATAAAACAGTTTTTTACCTGAAAAACACAATGTACTTCATTTAATTCCAGCACGTACTGCAGTACTTCACTAATAGAACTTCTCCTGTTATCAAAATATCCGATATCCTGCCTCTCAGCTGTGTTCAAACTTAGATCTCAGAGGGACATATTATAACACATTTTTACTTTAATAGTGAAGTGCAAAAAGAAAATTAAATTTTTCAGGAGGGGAGTTTCTCTGGTCAAAGCCCTCAGGATGTTTGCTGAGCTAGGAAAAAAAATAGTCCAGGAACTCTTATCACATCAAATAAAAAGATTTATTCACAGTTAATATTTGTAAAGAAACTTCAAGTTGCTGTCCACCTTGGTTGTACTATAGACATCAGGGGTACCGATTATATTTGTTGGAGGTCCAGACGCCTTGGACACTGGAGTAAAATGAATCTTGTATCTAACTTTGTTTTTTGATGTTTTTTTTTTTTTGGAATCCCACTGCGGGCCGGATTGGATGGTTTCTTTATTCTCTTCCAGCTTCAGTCTCAACAGATTTATCGTCCATTCTGTCCACTATTTCCCTGTGATTTTTCTGCACTCCCTCTTCTGTCCATTTTCTTTATCAGAGGGCACTAACGACCTAGTTCAGGTCACCACAGGTTTTAGATGAGGTCAGTACCACTCTGATTACCCGGTGAAAACATTACCTGCAGCTACAGTGGCCAGCTTTTTCCCTGTGAGTAGAAATCCTAATGTTCCTCATTTCTCCCCCCTGAGTTTCTCATCTCAGCTTCCTGAGGTCATGCTCTGTTCAAAGATCTGAACACAGACTTTATTTTCACTTTTAGGATGAAGGCTGTGATGACATTACAGGCTGTTTTTAGTCGATTAAAGCTCTGACAATGTTGAAGCTTACAAACAGACATTTCTTAAACTTAAAACAGTCATAATGTAAGACATTGACACCAACCCTGAGTTCTGTTAAATGTTTGGACTTTTCTATCTCCTAATGTATTCTAATGTCACGCATTAAAAATGTGGATTATATCTTTGTTGCGTCAACAGTATTATATGTGGGGTTTTTTTCCCAGGTTTCAACTGCAGTACAAATACTATGTACCGATATAGGTATGAGATCTAAAGGTGGATTTCTCCTTTGTGAATTTATGCACTGAAAATGAAAGAGGAATGTGCAGGGATATTTATTTATTAATATATCAAATGAGGAGCATTACCTCTGTGGCATATTATTTTCTCATCTGCCGTTGCCCCGTGCTCTCCCTCGACAGGTGGCATTAGTAAAATGTGTGCTGACAGCAGAGGTTACCTTGAGCAGGCCGCCGGACCTGGGGGCTGTATGTCTTCATTTACCCCAGTATCTGCAGATGCCAGGGAAAAGGGAAAGTTATTTTCTGTGTCTAGCCCATGGGGAAAAGTGAAGCTAACGATTTTGGTCATGTTGATTGTTACCTTGCTCCTGGAATAGCACTTACTTTTAGGGGCGAGGGAGGGAGAGAGCGTCTTCAGTGAAGGCAGAGGTGAAGGTTGGGTGTGGATGTGTTTGGACACACACTCATGAGAGGGAGTGCTTTGAACCGAGGCGTGAAAAGAAGTCAGCTGTGTGCTGTGATTACACTGCGCCTCTGTGTCCAACTATTAATCATCCAGATTATTTAGGTCAGCCCTGATGCTAACGCCATCCCCCAAGTTATTAAACAGTGACCCATAATAGTCCATAGGTTAGTGTGGCATAATGCTGCTGAGTGAAAGCTACTCTGATGATATACAGCTCACTATTTAAAGCCGGGCCTGTGAGCCTCTACCCAGTGACTCATAAGACTCACAAAAAATACCCTGATGTCAGCAGTAGTTTTGCTATAAAAGGAACAGCCGACAGGAAAAAAAAAAAAACTTGCTGTACACGCCCTATATTTGAAAAGTTGTAACACTTCCTGAAATGCAATAAATGTTATGTTTAAGTCATGAATAAAAAATCCCTGTTAACCAGACCAAAGGACTAAGGAAGTTATTTAAGTGGAAGATGCTGTCTGACCTCAGAGCCTGTGTAATATTCTGGTCAATTATTATTATTATTATTATTATTATTATTATTATTATTATTATTATTATTATTATTATTATTATTATTATTATTATTTACTCTCTTTTCCTCTTAATGTTCTCACAAGAGATAAGTGACATCATCAAAATCCCACCTGACCTGCAAGATATTACATATGTGCTTTAAATGTATGCACATTGAAGGACATTTTCTGCTACAGTTGACAGACATGTATTCACATCATACACTCTAATACTAATCGCCTGTCATCTCAAGGCAGAAGGATGGCTGTGAGGGAGGAATAAATTAGTCTCCGCCCACACAGCCTGTGTCTGGGACCAGTACCAGTCCTGGTACCATCGTTTACCCTACATGTAGCTCCAGTTGTCTGTAGTTGGGAGCTCCTAAACGAAATGTCCCTAAATCCAGTGACTGAATTCATGGACAGTTGCTCTGAGGTAAAGTGTAAATTTGACGGCCCAGCTGGAAGCAGAGTGGCGCGCTGCTATGTTTCCTACTGTATGGTAACAGCATGACATGTTTGTATGTAACTTTCCAGGACATTTGACCTTTTTATATATAATATATAAATAGAAGAAAAAAAAAATCATTCCTCTGTTTAATTAGCAGCATACTTTGCTCTGTCCATAGTCCATGTTGTTGCTTGTTTAATTGTAAACAACAATTGTACTGTTGTCATAATGGCCTCATCTTAACTTTCTTAAGGTTTTTGTTCATTGAATTATTGTTTTCATGAGAGAAAGAGAGAGTCACAGACAGAGACAGCTCTGAGGTGTGAGCTACAATGATGTCCTTGACATCATTCATCCTTTATTTCCGACACACTGGCCTTTTCTGTCATGTCGCGTCTCTCTATTTTTCATTATAATGGAATAGATAAAGACCATATACAGATTGTAAGGAGCGGCCAAAATGATGGGTTATTATCATTACATACAGACACTGTCGGCTAATCATCGCTGCTACTATTACAGCTAAAACTAATAGTAACCCTAGTTAGCAGGACAAACTTCACTGTCTCAAAAAGTGTATTTTTCTTGTGCTAATTGACAGTGAGCCTCAACATCTATTTAGATTAGGACACACTTGATAAAGGTAACAAACTCCATCCTTAACAAAAGGATGAGTAATATTATTCATTTTAATATAAATAACCTATCATAAATACAGTGGTTTTCATAACAGTACAGAACAAAAAAACAAAACAAAAAAAAAACATGAATGACAGGAAGTCTGGCGTTCAGCATGACACACTTTAGTGTTAGGTATCATGGACATTTCTTCAGCTTCCTTCTGATTGGCCCGTTCTTATAACACACTGGCCCTTAAAGGCACCCAGACTGATAACCAGTCCTCTTTAACGTATTAGCAATAATGCATTTTTTAATTATTCTGTCAAATAATTGAATAAAATAATAAAATAATCAGTGGATTAAACTTGATGGTTCAAGATCATAGTCAAAGAAAGTCAGCATGAACATTTGAATTCAACAACCACAAACGATATCAATAATGTCAGTGATTTTTATTTTTTACTGTGCACTCTTATTAAACTTTAACTTTTCCTGACCTACATTCCCCCATGATGCCCTTTTGGCAAACCCCAGAGTTTTTGCTCCAATGAAGATATTTTGACGTGTGGCAGCTGGGTGCCATCGTGCTGCTGCTCCTGCTGCTGCTGCTGGAGTTCCCAGGTAGCTGTGAAAAAGACAACCCTGACTGCGAGAAATAAAACAATTGGTTATCCAAACACTGTTCATAAGAAACAGATGACTTCATGTTTTATTTTCTGTGATTTACGCAAACTGCTTCAAATAGTGGGAAAAAAGTGTTTTTTTAGTTTAATAGTGATTACCTGTTAATTATGAGAAGTAATACCTTGACCGTGGGTTAAATGTGATTTAATAAAACCATTTGTATTATTTGCAACACAACATTCAGAGAGAAAACTGCTTTGATTGTCCTCATTGACTGAGTGTGTGCTTGGTGGCAGGTGTGTGATTGAACATGTGACACGTCCAGGTGGATCATGAAAGCTGATTGGTTCTCTGCTTTTGGCTCCAAGCACTAGTAGCCAGATTCTGCACACCTGCTGCGGCAGACGACCCTGAACCACACGCTGACATGTATGTAGCGATGTATGTTGTTTGTTATCTATGCTGTGAATTTGTGTGTGTTATGTTTTTTTAATTTTTTTTACTATAATTTTTTTTACTAGTAATTTTTTTTACTAATTTTTTTTAAATTTGTGTGTGTTATGTTTTTTTAATTGTTCTATTCATTCAGAATTTTGGATCTGTCTCTTGGTGTCTTTTGAAGGTTCTTTAAAATATACCAACAAACTTTTCTTTACTGGGCAAATGTGACTTGTTGGATGGTTTCATACCTGCACACAGGAGAGGATTAAATCATTTATATCTTGTTTATGGATTAAATGGGGAAAATATGACATGAACCATTTCTTTGTTTGTTGTGGTTGTCCTCTGCTGCTAAATCTACAAATGCATAACTTGTATAATATTTGCATGAAAGTGCAAATACATATGGTTGGCAAACAATAATAATCCATCTCTGTTTTGTCCTAATAATGAAACATTTTGGTTCAACAGGTACAGAGGTGCTGAATTTTCTCACTGTTGACAATTAAATTGACTTGAACTGGACACATGGTGCAAACGTTGATCCCTTTCTGTCTCACAATTGTCTCAGCTACAATACCAGAAAACCCTGTGATCTTTCAGATCAGGCGAGGATCAGAATAAGTCATGCAGCATTTGAACAATACCAAGAGATTTTTGCACTTGTATTTTTTCCCATTAACATTTCATAGCCTGCTATACTTGAACAAGGTTTGAGTGTCTTGTTTAAATGGTTGACTGCAGAAGCTTACACTGCTGTAAGTCTGAATATTTGTCTGAGTTAAGACAGCTCTATCAGTTTTGAGGGAGTTTTGCCAGTTGTTGCAGGGAATTGTAGGGACAGTGAATTGTTGCTACTCCCCTGGTGCATATGAGAGCAGAAACTCCAGTTCTAGGAAAAGTTACTGCACATCAGTTATTGTCCCGGTCGTTTCATGGCATTAAGAGATGCCAGACGCATGCCAACCCTCTCTCCCTCTGCATGCTTCCCTCTCTGGTCTCCATTGGTCTTAGGGGCCGTGGCAGGTGCACTTGGGTCTGCTAGCGATTGCTCTTTGCCAAGCGATTGAATGAAGCCTTTATGGAGTGGCCTTCAATGTTCCCCCTGTGCTATGATAGGAAAACCACCAGCATCAGTGTTATGATCTGTGGTCCGTTTCAATCAGACTCGTGAATCGCTCTCCCCTCACTCTCAGCACAGGAGCAGGAATTTCATGTACTGTAACTTCAGCACAGTCAGGTTACAGTGATAGGGAACAAGCCAGGCACACAAATCTGTCAAACCAGCTTTTATTGGAATTACTGCAAAACTCGACGGCTGTGAGGAGTGAGAAGAGACGAGGAGTGAGTCAGCACAGGCTGTCATTGTCACCAGTCTAGCATAAAACCAGGGCTATTGTCAAAGCAGAGATGTGATGTTTTGATTTATGCAACATGTTATGCAACTACCATGGGCTGCTATGCAACAGCAACCGCACTTATTTAGACACAAGGATGCTTTCAAATCAGTTTACAGTGTTCTCTGTTGGCAGGGAGTCGTACAGACCCAATGTGTTGTACCAATGTAAATAAAGCTGTCTTCCACGTATAGTATCACGTGATGAGGTATTCATTTGAACTAGTTCTGCTCGCCAACTAGTTCCCGTAAAAACTAGTTGGTGAGGTTTAACGTCAGAATGATTTCTGATTTCTTTCAGTTGAAAAGGAAACATGTTTGTGACAGATTCTCCTGATGTTGCTGATAATTATACTGCTTGTCCACACATGTGCACAGTGTTGGTCTGGGTCAGTGGGTCAACGTGTATTGATGCCAGTAAGTGCTTCTCCCTTTATAAGCCCCTCTATTGATTTATGGGATCAATCACAATTGACCAGAGGAAACGACAACCACTCCAACGCAGCCAGTTTTAATCCAACAAAGAGAAATTCAATTTTAAATTATACTTAAAATACAAACAAAATGTCAACATAATTGTTCTCTCTTGGCTTGATGTGTTAATGTGGTAGAGTAAAGTTATGAAAGTGTATGTGAATATCTGGTACAATTTAAATCTCTAATCTTCAAGTGATTTCACCATAAAGTTACAGACAGCGCATGCTAAACTAACGTCATCAATTCCTAAATGTCCAGAAACTCTGATTAAAGACAATTATTTCATAAAAGAAGAATGTACATAGGAATTGAGCATGCAATTAATTACATCAGCTAAACATGTATTTTCCCTGATGGCATATTAAGAGACCTCAGCGGTCAGGACTGAACCGTGGAGTTGACTTTGTGTAAAAGCTTCTGCGACACAAAGAAACAGAGGTTAATCCTGTAAAGTCAATTTTCCTTTCAATTAGAAATCTTTCATCGTATATTCATGAAGTTTCCTCCAGCATATGCTCGGGTTATTTGCCATTCCGTCCTCATTCTAGATGCTATTTCAAAGATACCTCAGGAGGGAATCCAGTAATTATTAATTGATTAGATTTATCCAGTGTGGTGATGATGAAGATAGTTGTTTCTGAAGTCCAATATAACGTATTAATAAATGTTTCTGCAATTTTTTATTATTTATATAAATCGCAAATATTGTACGTTTCTCTACATAATAAAAATAAATTATCAGGTAAAAAAACTCAGCAGCCAATTAAATGCTTTTTAAATGTCCGTGGGCCACAGAAAATGACTTGGTGAGTCACATTTGGCCCACAGGCCTTGAGTCAAGACCCTCAGTACCAGCAATCACGTATTACACTGTGAACATGTAACAAGCACAGGTTGACCCACCACCCACACACAGCGATTCACCATTATCTTCTATTGACCGTCACATCGTTTTTGACCTCGGTTGACCTGGTTACCCATCAACCATCAATCCAACGCAGGGGTTTTTAGTGTTTGGCAGTGGCACTCAATCACAAGTGCCACCATGGATTTCCCAAATGTACTAATCCTGCCAGATACTCCATCGCCTTATTAAAGTGCAGTGAGAGCAGCGCTGTTGCCAGGTAGGATACAGCAGCCCTCAGGGAAGAGAATGTGGAGACGGTGACAAGAAAATTCATTACATCACTTTTGTTGATGATGTTGTAAAGTAAAGTGTGAGATGCTGCACAAAGGTCATGGCTTCTAACAGTTTAGTCGTACAGGAACGATCAGGATGACTGGGGAACGCTAAAGGCCATGGCTTGACCCTTAACTTGTATCCGGCAGGTTTATTGATTTTCCTTTTTTCTTTTTTTTTCTTTTTTTTTTTTTGAGATTGTTGTTGTGTTTGAATCCAGTGGGAGCAGTGTTTATACTTTTGATTTTATCTCCTGTTCTATTTACTCCAAATGTTGCTTTTTAGGTTCTTCACAGCTTCTGAAGGCTTAAATTACTTGTATACTTATGGCCACGTCTACTCAAATATTTCCTCCCCACTCTACTGTTCAGTTGTATTTATCAAACGCTACCTGTTTGATAAATCTAAAAATCTTACGACTATGTTTTCCATAAACTTTTCCTGCAGTTCCTGAATGCCTGACCTCATGAAACGTCTTGTTCCTTGGCCATGATTCAAGGTTAGTTTCCAGGATTCATGTGTACGATTACTTTACAGTCTCCAAGCAGTTCAAGTGATTTTGTGAGGCCAATACACCAAATCCCAGGGGTTTGACTGTGTTATGGCTTGCACTGCTAAATGCAGCTGCACCCCTGACACCCTGAACTGCTGTGGTCCACAGTGAGTTGGTGTAAGTGAATAGAGGTTGTAAAGCACACTGTAGCCACTGAGAGTGAGCAGTTTGCTGGGAAATAAACCACTTAACAGGTTGTCAGCTCAGTGATGTTTCCACTGGCTCTGCAGACCAGCTCAGCTTAAACAGGAAGACATTTTTTCTTTTTATTCTTTCATGTCACTCTGATAAAAAAAATTCTCGTTCTAGTGTGAAAATGCGTGGTCAAGATGATCACCACCATATTATCTAGTCAATCTGTCAGTTCTTATGATTTATTGATAACTAAATCATTTTAAAAGAAATGTAGAGCAATACACTGGTTATTATACTGGTTCCCAAAGTGTGGGGCAGCACCCTCTTTGCGGCCAATGAAACTGTTGCAGGTACCGTGGTTTAAAAAATAAATTTTAAATGTAATCTGTCAGATGGAGTAAATTGCACCAATGTGTAGATTTTTTTTAATGAGTAAAGCAGTTTTATGTTAGCAATAACAGTGTTTCAAAAATGTAATTTAGTGGAGTTTTGTAGGAAGATCTACAGACATGGTGATGTGAGTGTGACAATAAGTCTGGAACCACTGGGTTATTTGTTTTAGTCAGATATTTGCTGTGAAATGTTTGTACCATGTGTTTGCTCCTTCTTTCTACAGCCTAGATTGATCAGATAAATCAATAGCAATGAAAAACATTTTTAATGGTCATTGATTATCATTACTCGACAAATGACAAAAAAAAAAAAGAAATGCAGATCATCTTCACGTCATCCAATTTTAAAGCAAACAGATGATGGCAACTTGAAAACACAGCAAAAACACATATAGCCAAGGGATTCATTACACACATTAGGGGAGGTAATTGACCTCAGAGTCATGGAAACGATTGGTTTAACATGCCTTAACACGGGCATAAAGTGCAAGCACAGCAAAGTGCAGTAATTGCTAAGCAGCAGCACTAATGCAGTGAACACATAATTGGTCTGTGTTCACATCGGCGCATATAGAATCGTCACACGAGATGAAAAACTGTAGTCATTTTTTTTTATATACGCTTATATACAGAAGCCTAAAGCACAGCTAGAGGACAAAGGGAAGAAAAACGAAGCCAGAGTGCAATTAGAGCGTGAACTCTTTAGGTGGACTCTCAGCATAATTAATCAACCTCTACAGTACCGGGGTCAGGAGGAGGTAAGGGGAGTCACTTAAGTATTGGAAGAAGGAAAAGAGATGAAAAGCCGCTGGGTGACCATCAGTCAAGAACCTCTCACCTCTCCGCTTCGACTCTTTTCAACTCTATAATTATAAAAGTCCTGTACAGAAACTCGTTTGTTCAATTAAATTGGCTCCACGTCCTGAGTGTGACGGTGTCACCTGCTCCTCTGATAATGTCCTTCATTTGCACATTTTCCAGTCCATTCTGGTCAGTTTTAAAAAAATGTGTTATACACAGTTAAGCTGGGCATCGGCTCTGCGTCTCACAAATAGAAGAAGTGGGTGGTAAAGTGGTGCCAGATCCCTGCCAGTGAGCATCAAATGGAAAATGCCCAAAGTCTGTTATGGGAGCTGACAGATATTGTGTTGATACATGGTGTGCCAAAAAAAGAGTTTCTGTCTTTGTCAGAGTTTATTTAGAAATAGGATTTGTGTTTCTGGCCAGTGGACGGTGCAGCATACATCCATATAAGCAGCCTCACGGATTAGAAGTGGAGAGAAAGTCAATGAAAAATAACATATTACGCATACACTGCTGTGTCAGCGCTGATAAGAAAAGCCGTCCTTCCAAAGTGTATGGTGAATGGAATCAGTGCTGCGGACTAAATGTGAGATTCAACAAAGATGAAGAAGTGCAGGAGGGTGTGTGTGTGAGTGTGTGAGTGTGTTTGCTGTGACCTCAGTGTCCTGCCATTACTTACATGACCATTTTCTGGGTTTCTTTTCATTATAGTCTTGGGAGTAAATTAAGAGGAAATATTAGAAATGATCAGATGTTGTAAACTCTGAGTCTGAGTCGCTCAGGCCAACAATTGTTAATGATGAGGTCCACTTCCTGCTACGAGAGCCAGGGTTCTATCTGTTATATGAAGTAATGAAGTTGTTTTTAATCCTTAGATTCCCATGTCAATGGAAAGTGCAGTGAATCTAAATGTATCTGCCCAAATTCAGAAACATAATTGACACAGAGAGCAGCCAATTTCCAATATGGGAGTTTGAAAGTTTCATTTCTTTTTATGAGCCCGATTTCACAGTCTCTGCTGCTGATTGTAGTGATAATGGCTCAAACAAACCAGCTGTGTTGTATAGATGAGGAAAAATACACAACGGCCAAACTGAAGGATCATGGGTAAGAAAAAAATACATACGCTTTTGGCTGTAGTGTCTGAAACAACTTGTAAAAGTTGTTTTATAGTGTACCGGCTATCATGTCTGCCTTACAAGCAGAAGGTTCTGGGTCCAAGCCCCTGAGAAACCACATATTTAATGGCGCCTCCTGTGGTAGACTGTCAGACTTGGACTGTGATTTTTCCCATTGTGGGGCAAATAAAATACTTACATTTTACTTGCCTGTTTTAGATGTATAGCAACTACCTTCCTCCAACTAAGATATCCAAAGACTTGTGTGAGTGAGACATTCCAGTTTGACCCAGTTTGACCCAGTGACACCGTCCATTCACATCATAGTTTGTACTGATGTCTACAACATTCAGAGCTGGATCTAAAAAATGTTTTTGTAAATGAACTTGTGACTCACACTTCTATTGTCCCCTAGCTGCCCCTCATGTAATTCACGCTCCTCTGTTCCAGTCGACATCATTATACAATCAAATCAAAACCCATTTTGATTGGACTGAGACAGAAGTGGCGTGTTTAATGAGATTGGAAATACACACTGAAATACAAGCAAAGTAATAATGCACTGAGAGCAACCTCTCTTTATTTAGGAGCAAGTTTACAAAACCGTTTGCCTTTGAGCCTGAGCCAGGAGAGTCTGACAGAGACAGTAGTGAGTCTCTAATCTTCCTGTCAGCTCCTCCTTTGCATGGCTACACATGCCAAACTTTATTAGGAACTTTTTTTTTGTTAACAAGACACGGCCGTATGTCGCGCTGACAGTTTCATCATCATGTGAAAGTCTCTCTGGTTCTGGAACCGTCTGTGTGTTTTACAGCTTCCATCTTGTAGCAAAAAAAATAACCAAAAAAAAAAAAGAAAAAATAAACTACAAAAACAAATAGGGGTTCAGGGAACTGCAATGAATATTGACAATTCACATCTGGACTAATTGATGCGATCACTCACAAGACATCCACTTATTTGAAATCCCATTATATATATATATACGTATATATATAATAAACTTTTTTTTTATTTATTTTTTTTCAAAACACATCTATAGGAAGACATGGTCAAGAAGCTGGGAAATGTTAATCCAGCATGTATTCATTCAGTGATGTCAGTGAAACCTCAGGGCTGATAAACATATTCATGAAGCCATTGTTTGTTTGTGGGGTCGGCCAGCTCTGACCTCTGTCTCCAAATCAGGTCATTTACATGAAATGTCTTTGGTTTTAGTGGCCTAACAATTTTCCACTGACCTCTCTCTCATTGGGGAACTGTCCAGTGCTGAAATATAGGCTGTTTACAACATAGAAAAAATAGAAAAATGACATCAATAGTCACGGCAAACCAATTCTGGTGTAAGAAGTTAGAACAGCTAAAGAAAAAGGATATCAAAAGAATGTTAGTCAAATATTCTTTAAATAATATAAGACTCTACACAATATAATGTTTTCAATGATCCGTCTTTATTTAAAGATTAACTCTGCATCGATGATCAGATGGTTTCTCTACCAGTCATTTTGCAGTCCAGAGAATGTGTCATGGTGAGAGTATTTTCTGTTGTTAGTTGCTTAAATGTTGTGATCATGTGAGTTTGAATTTGACAACTGCTTTTTTTCCGTGCCAGCCTTATAAACACTGTATAATCCATCTCACTGGTGACAAGGGCTTGACAGAAAGTAAATTCTGCTGGTTTAAGGATGATGAGAAGCCCCGAGTGTGAAGGAGGCTTCATCTGTCTCCTTAGTCGTGTTTGCTGAGCTCACTCTTTCTACTTCCATAAGTCAAACTCCAGTCACGGTGGATCTGGACTTTCATGACAAAAAAAAGATGTGGAAGAAGTTTTGGGGAAAAGATGAGGTGTAAAATCAACACTCAATCAAGTATCTGAGCCACAGCTTTACCATGAGGTGGACTGAGCAGATTATTGAGTGGACAGAAAAAGGTTTTTTTTTTTTTTGTTAAATGTAATGACTCAAATCTGAAATGTTCCTGTTGGTTAAAATATGTCAGTATCACACTGTTGCAGAAAGCCAAGGTCAACTGGTATTAAATTACCAGATTTTGAACCCAGATCTCTGTCATGAGTGGTCAGTTCATGACTAGTCCCAATTTTAAATTAATTTTATATTATCATTCTGAGGGCAGGGCATTTGACCTCAAAATGCTTCAGGCTTTTTCTTTCATTAATATAAATGTCAAGGCCAAAAGAATATTACAAGGACTTTGAATATATCACGTATGTGTGCAGGGTTTTCTATTATTAAAAGAAAGAAAAAAAAGAAAAATGTTTGGCGACCACTGATTTATAGGATCTGTATTGAGTCAGGGTTTTGATGTGAATGATTGGTTGTAAACTCTATGTGACCCAGGGTTTTTACATGTAGGATCTTTAATCTAAGCTCTGTTTGCATTTTTAATCTAAATACTATTAATATGTATAAAAACTTAAACACCGTGGATGGAAAGCTCAGGCCTGTTGTTATTTTCCATAGTTTGATATTTCAAAGGGATTCATCTGTGGGAAAATAAATAAATAAAGAACTCAACATGCAAAACCAGTTGTCGGACGCCTAATCTACATTTTGATTGGGAACTTCATCAGGCATTGCTAATGAGTACACAAAAAACAAATGAAGATGTGGAGATGACACTGGGGTTGCCATAAACAAATTGCTCGGATTGTGATCCCTGAAGTTTTAAATAAAAGTAATTAGGCGGTGTGGACTTGAGTGCTGGCCGCTGGATAAAATCCTCAGGTCATTCTGCATTTATTAATACAGGTCAAACTGTCAATGTCCAGACCTGTGTTTAAGATGACGAAAACCTGCAGACGACAATGTTGTTCAGCGTCACTGAGGACTGGTTTAGCACAGGCATAATAGTCTACATGAAGTTACAGTATATCAGGGGTGGAGAAATGATTTGACCAGCAGGCTGGCTCAGTATTGATTGGATGAGGAATGGTTTGGCAACAATTTCAAAAGCTAACATCTGTTCAGAAGAGAAGGGACCCAACTGATAACACAATTGAAATAATAGATCAAATGATGCCTTTAATTTGTGTCAATAATATATAAAAACTGAGGATAGAAATTTGATAGAATCAGGAGCAAGGCCCCCATAAATAATAATTATAGTAATAATTACTCTTAAGAGTTGAATGTCTATATAATGATTCAATGAAAGCATGAAAATGTTGTCATTGTGTTTGAGTTCTGTATCCTGAGCCTAACATATCAGCTAAATGGCTGCAGGACAGGCTTCACTCCCATGTTCACAGTTTGATGGGAAACAGAACCATAGAGATTGAGATGTTGAGGTTTTTTACTCTGATTCATGGTAGTTGGTTGGACCACATGCCTGCCAGCCCTGGGGCCATTCTGCTGACGTAAACAGCAACAAACAGTTCTCATTGCATCATAAAGCCCAGAGGTAAACAGACAAACAAAATAGAAAAAAATATTTATACCTTTTGACAAAATTATTGGCTCTTTGGGATTCAACTTCACAAAGCTACTTTTTTCTTTTGTAACTTTCTTTATGAAAATTTCTGATTTTGGCTATATATACTACAGTCAGTGAGTTTTCAAACCCTGGTGGTGGCTAATTCTACAATAAAATAGGTATTTTCACAAACTTGTCATCTATCCTGACCAAAGTAAGTTTCCATGTTTTAAAAAGATTCTGTTTTGTAAAAACTTCCCGTTACAGCCTTCTGGTAATCACAGTTGCATCTGACCTTAACACATGAACGAACAGTGGGGATAAAGACATCGTTCAGTTCAGTGTGTGCCCAGGACCGTGTCCAGGAAACCAAAAAGTTTGGGGTGAAAGAATTGGACTGAATAATTATTATAATCCTTCAGTGATCCAACCGGATTATTGTCACTTATTCCTTGTGGGATTAGATGAGTCATCCATTAGGCACTCACAGTTGGTTTAGAACCATTCGACTTTGCTACTTTCTTTGGAAAGGTGTGAGAACAATAGTCCAGTTTTGGTCGTACTTTGCTGGCTTCCATTTCAAAATGTTATAATATTCCTTTCGCCCAAAGACGGCTTGTGGTCATCTGAATATTACTGGTTCAAATCCTAACTGGTAATAATATTATGGTAAATTAGAGCAGAATTTAAATCTTTATAGGATGATGTATTTTTTAAGCTCTGGTTTCTCCTGCTGTTAGTTAATGATTGAATAAGTTCCCATCAGATCATCTCTGCATACATTTGCTGAACTGCCATGTTTCTCTCCTGTAACGCTCAAGTCTGAAGAATGAAATCCAAGGTTGCGTAGAGAAACCAGTGTCACAGGTTCTTTCTTATAGCTTGACAAAAGCTGTCGAAGTGAAAATGTTGAATTAATTCATGAATACTGTGCACATAAAACAGTCTTTAAGGATTTTCAGTCACAGTGCATTTTTATGTTGATTTTTAGGTTGAGTTCAAAACCTCCCAAAAGAAAAGACTGGACCTGAATTGTTGAGGCATTTTTAAATGGGTTCAGAAGGGTGTGATTAAAAAAGCAGCTTTGGGAGTCAGTGTGTTTCCTTCTTGTTCTGATGTGATGCACAGTTTATAGGATAAGGTCAGGAGGGGTGAGCCTGGGGTCTTAAAAACAGGAGGCTGAGCTCAAAGTTAAAGAATTTGTAGATGATGAGCATTTCTTCAGAAGTGTGGACACTTCCAGAGAAAAGCTCAAGGATTAGGGGCTTTTTAACAGCCGGAGGAACAGCTGAGGTTGAGGCAGGAGGCCCGAGATTCTGGACACAATAGTGTTAGGGATTTTGGACAAAAAAAAGGATTAAAAGCCTGTAGCCCAGTGGTGGAAGGATTGGGCTTGTTATCAGAGAGTGGCCAGTTTCCGTCCTGTCTTAGACCCCTGTGGTGTGTTGAGTGTTTGAGGGGTACCACTGAAGAGGACAAATATATGTACAAATATATATACAGTGGCAGTAAACTGTCTTAACTTCACCTAAGCATTGGACAAAAGCTGAAGGTAATGGAGAAGAACATTAGAAGAAAGAGAGTTAACAGCCTGGGAGAGGGACATAAAGATGGTTGGTGTTGGCATAAATTGGAGGAGACAAGAAATAAACTGAAGCAGATGATCTGCTGTGCCGGTCCCTGGAGAGGAACCAAAAGTAGAAGAAGAGATAGAGGGAGATGTAGCTCAATTGATCATTTTAGTTGATTTAAGAGGAATTCATATTTCCTTCAGCTGCCATGTCAGATGTTGGGCACGATAGTGATGAACGTTCACAGGTTATCACTGAAAATAAATGTTGGCAACTGGGGGTGGGAGCAAAGTGTAGCGAACGAACATGTTTTACAGAAATAATCTGGTCACCATGACAACAAGAGTGCTGTGTATCCCGTGGCCAGATCAGTGATTCACGGTGCTGGTGAAGTGGGCACAGTATGGGCAGAAACCAGTGCCACTGCATCACAGCAGCTCGTATTTCCTTCTTCCTATGAAGCAGTCTGGAGGCAATCTGTAACTGACAAGTAAATGAATGATTTTATTCCCTCTTAGAAAAAAAAAAAAAAGAAATCCCCACAGTACACTGCTCACGGTTTTCATAGGTGCCATCTAGAATTAAGTTTAAATCTTGTGCTGGCTCTCAGCTTTTATAAACTGTATTTTTTTAGTCATGTTTTTCCCTATTTCTCACAGCTGTCAATGGTTATACTACTCTTATCCCGTTCCCCCATCCACTAGCATTCTTTTTTCCGAGTATTCTCCCGTCGTCCAACATTAGGAATCAGTCTTGTCAAAACAAAGCTGTGGAATCATAGGATTCCATCTGGAGGGCTCTCTAATGGGTCACTAAAGGTCAGGAGGAGCAAGTTACCCAAACTTAAGTTTTGACATTTACTCCACTGGAGAGCTGAGGGAACACGGAGATATCTGTGAAGATATAATGCAGCAACTACAAAGACAGTGACCTCTTGTGGGGAATCTAACCTTTGATTTAATATTTAATGTCTTTACTGTCACCTAGCCAGGAGGAGAGCCACCGCTGCTACGACACGTCCAAGTCTCTGCTGTCGGCCAATCACAGCTTTTAAAAGGGTCATATTTAAATACAGCCGATGGTTTAATTGCCAGGCAGAGCCTTTTTAAACGTCAAAGCAAATTTTAAAAAATGATTTTGAGCACAAGAGCAAAAAGATAGATGTGTGAAGATAAACACTGAGTGGCAGTATATGAAATATTGACTGTAAAACAATTGAAAGAAATGGAAAATGAATACAGCATACTGTTATTGCAGTAAAAGGTCAATTTACACATATTTGTTAGGTTTAGGTTTTTAACACCTGTATTGGATTTGAGAAAGTAAACTACTGCAGTAATGTGTGTTTCATTCAACACTTTACAAACTATCAAATACAAATGTTTACAATTTGAAAAACTATGCTGGTATTTTCTGCACTTACACAAATACTTTCCAGTAAGTAAGAACTAAGCCATACTGAGCAGCGCTAAAGCTAATAGAACAAAGAGAGTGGTTGTAAATGGAGTAGTGAAGCAGTGTATGTTACAAATGAAAGGCATTAATGTGAACTGACACCGGAGCAGCAGTGAAGGACAGTTACACACAGATGCTGCAGCTGAGAGACAGAAACTCCGTCAGGACAATAAATACTGGATTAACATTTAACTGCCTGACTAACTGGCTTCAACGTTTCAGACAACTTTAACGTTGTTTCCACTGGTTCTCCTTTAATACTCAATGAATAAGTCACATATCAGCACCTCGGCTGAACTGGTTACATGTCACATTTAGCTCTTTCTGACTGCATATACTATTCAGTATATTTAAGCATTAAAAATGCATGTATTTATTACTGCTAGGCTAAAGTGACTTCTGTATGGTACATAGTGCAGTATCTAGAACCAGAATATCTAAACCAAACAAACCCCATACACATTTCTACAATGTCCCAGTGCTGGGGGCCTCAACTCTTGGCATACAGGCCGAAAGCGGCCCAGATCTCAGTATATCAAAATCTAAACCTTTGCTGTTAGTTTTTTTTCTGCGGAATATTCTTCCATTTTCAGCAGCTGTTTGTTTTATAAAACAATTCAACAATTTCTCTGAATTGTCACAGTTTATCATCCATTCTGACGTAAACTGATGTTTGACAGAGCTTTACAAACATGCCCTCAGTGTCATCGAGCTCTTAAATAGCATTTCCTGTTCCTGTTCATTTATTTGTGTTATATACAAAGATACATTGCACAAATGCCTGGTTTGGCATCGGCCCCAAGCAGTTCTATTGATTGTTTTCATCATTCCCAGAGATTTCCTAGACCAGGAAATGGAGCTGGTTTTTGAGTAGAGGATAAAGATTTTATAGAAAATCAGAATGATGGTGAGAAGGAGAGACTTGAGCAAGTTCCATCAAATCAATTTTTTATGTATTTTTTGGATTGTTTGTTTCTCGGTTGTAACTGCAGTACAGCTGTTAAATCCACCCACCCCCCAACTTTCCACACTGGTAGAAAGGTTACCTACCAATAACCGTACTGTTTTTGAGTCATCCTCTGCTGGCCATTGATGAAACTGCAGTCATTGAATCGATAATTTTTAATGCTAAAAAAAATGTATGGATTTTGAGCTAACATTTAAATGTCCAACTTTAGCTTTCACAAGTCACAGTGTGCTCACAATTGAACATAAAAACATGAACATAGTCAAAATATGACGAGAGTCAGAGCCGGAGTGAGAAGTGATGTTTGAAATCTCCTGTTGCTATTATTAGAGCCTTATTAATTACTTAGTGAGGTATTAAATATAGGGAAGACAACAGGCTGTGGCTCAGCTGGAGCATGGAGGCCATGCAGAGCTGCTGATTGTGGAGCATGGACTGTAACAGCTGTTCAGACTTTGAACACCTGAGTCTGAACTGGACCCAACAGACACAGGTCATCACACAGCCTCTGTCAGCTCAGCACCGGAAATGTCCTTTACTGGGAACGTAGTTTTTTTATATAATGTTGTTGCAAACAACTTTTCTTTATACCATCATAAAAGTTAATAGAGACAAAGAAAGCTCAAACCTTAAGTCTTCTTCCATCTGTGTGCTTTTCATATGGAGAATGTATTATCTGCGTGACTACTGCAACAGTAACGACAGCAAATAGAGCTTTAGGTTTAGATAGATGGATGGTGGGAGTTCCCTTGGGGAAATTAAGGGGTTTAGAGGAAACTCTCAATTTCTAATGTATTTAGACTAGAGTAAGTCAGAGCTGTATGTCCAGATGTAAATAATAATAAACAGAAATTGTTGTTTCAGTTTCTCCTACCAGTCAGTGATAATAGAAAGGGGAAAATATTCTTTTTTTAAAAAAAAAAAAGCTTCAAAGATATTTGTCACTGTCTGTGACTTGTTTTAAACTGCTTTACTTCTCAGGTTGATTAATGAACACTTCTGTGTCTCTAATGATGTGAAGTGTAAGGCTAAGCCAGTATTGATGTTTGGTTACAGCTCAAGGTTGTTAATCCAATACAACTGCCGCAGTTTTGTAAAAAATAAATACAAGGAAGAAACAGCTATTAATCAACTATTCCACTGACAGGTCATATTGTTTAAAGGGCAGAACTCTGGATGAATTATAAGAGTCTGTTCTTGTTTCCCTATCCTGTAATCAACACATAAATGAATTACTTTAAGTGGCAGTAGCATCAGAGCTAGTTGGTTGGGTTTTTTTTCTTTTTAACTCAACATCATGCTTTATATCTTAAAACTTAGGTTAAAACTAGTTAATCACATGTTTTGCATGAAACTACCAGTCATTAATCTATGCCTGACAAACCTACACTTTATGAGCACCTAAATGTTATTTTTCATTTTAGGTATTTTAGTAATGCATAAAGGAAAATCATTTTGGTGCAAAGAGGAAAACACTCCTGAATGAAATGCCACTGAATCTACCCACCTTCAAGCTGCAGCACAGGCTCTCGTCCTGAGTTCATAATTGTTGTATGACCCAAACATGTTGCTTTCAAAATTCTGACAGCAGTTATGGTCACTAAAAGGCGACAGCTCCTACAGCAGATGATATAAAAACACACTTGGCCTTCCAGGTACAGGGAAATGCTTT
>NC_024316.1:6665816-6703766 GCF_000523025.1 Cynoglossus semilaevis | reverse complement strand
ATATATATGTTCACTTCATATTCCAGGGCTACATTAAGACTGTGCTGTGTTGAATATGTATTGGACAGAACAGGGCATGTTCTGAGTGGATGCTGTATCTGTCTGTGCACGGTGGTGGTGAGTGGGCGTTCTTCTGATTTTAGTGTTTTTCTGTGTTCCTTAGGAAAAGGATGTTCTGTACAACCTGGTCACAGCAGAGGAATTAGTTTCACCCAGCAGAACATTGTTGTCAATTTTCAACCGTTACTGATTTCCTCCTTAGAATAACAGTAGGTAGGAATTTCCAGATTTATGTAGCACATTTTATCATAGATATTTTTAACCTTCAAATATATAAACATAGTGAAATAAAAATTGTAAGCAAAGCAAAATAATGAGAGAAATGTTAAGACCAAAAAGAAATTCCCCCTCAGTGACAAAATCACGAGAGTTCTTTATTTTGACTTTAGACATTCACTGAAATTTAAACACTGGGAGCAAAAAAGCCTGTTTCTGTTGTTTCTATGGAAACAGCGCAGATGGTATTTTTGATTTAAATACTTAACTTAGTACTTATTTCGGTTAGGGTTAGTTAAAAATTGTAAGTTAATTTTACCTCATGGAATTCCAGTCTTTATATTTTGCATGTGTTCAGTAGGGTTAATGAGTTCTATTTTAAATATTTAGACATTTCTTTTTAAAGTAATTTGTTTTAGTCTGTGCCTTTTCTTTTTTGCTCAGCTAACCCCCCCCAAAAAAACCATCAACCAAACTAAACCAAACCACCTTTTCTTTTTTGCTCAGCTAACCCCCAGAAAAAAACCATCAACCAAACTTACAACACAAATTTTGAAATAAAAGGTCTCAACATTGTATGCCACAGATTTGATTTTGAGATTTATTCCTCCCAAGTGTCAACCTCGTATCTGATGATGAGTTGTGGGAGGATCCTTCTCCTCTCATAATGAAAGTTCAAGTGGTAAATCATGCAGTTTCCCAGTCAGCATTATCCTACTATTAAAAAAAAATACTCCTTCATAGCAATAAGTCTTCAAGACGACTCTGGTCTAGAGTCTTCTTATCATGTGTCTCATCATAACCAAGAAATGAACCTTGCGCTGCAGTGTTCTCTCTGGAGAAGACCTTCAACCAACTTGACAACAACTGAAACTGCTGCAGGATAGCAGCTACCTCCAATTCTCCGACCTGTTGTGGAATTCAATGCAGGATCAATCAAACATCAAGTGCTGCAGCACTGGCTGTAGTGTTGCTCACGTATTGATCGCAGCCTGTTTGTGGCCTCGGTCAATAACCTGTAGATGTAACTGGGGACCGGGGGGGCGGGACAATCAGCTCGGTCCCAAAGTCCCCCTCTATAGAAGCATTCTCCACATGGTCTGGCCATTAACTGAGGATTGTGCAGCTTGTGAAGTGCTCAATAGTGAATCTAAAGGTGGCTGTAATGTGAAAAGTTCCTTTGGCCAAATGAAGTCCAGGATTTCTTCGAGGCCACTCTGTCTGAAAAATGGGATTTTGTGTTTCATCAGATGTTTACTGACTGACAACATTTATTGGGTTTTTTTCTTGGCAACAGGAGGAACTGTAGTTTCAGCTTAACCAACAGGGTTCAACTAAAACAAGGGAGGGGCAGTAGACTAATTAATACATGGCGATTATTAATGATTAATCAAGATCAATTACAAATAACTTTGATTAATTCTGATTACTTTATATCTACCCTGTCAATATCAGATTAGATTAGATTAATTCAATGGTTAATAGTTGGACAGCCTTAGATTTATCTGATTTCTTATAACTCAGTTCTTTCTCATATCGAGCTTCAGTCCAAATGCTATATGTACACATCCAAAATGTATTCCACATATCCTCTGATAATACGGTATCTGACAAAGTGTTGACAGTATAGCAGGATATACCAATATTCCTTATTAGTGTTCTCCGTGCTACAGGTCACGGCAGCAGATCAATGGTCCTGGATGGCGGTCCTCCTGTGAGAAGAGCTGGGTTCAAAGACCTCTTACTCACCTCTCCAAAACCAGCAACATTAACAAAACCACACCTGAGACTCGGGGGGGTTAAAAGTCTTCGCCTCCCCCTCGACTCAGCCTTGCACCAAACGTTTAATGTCAGCAGTCAGAGGTTACTCCGATAGTCAATAGAACATCATGGTTTGGATTCAAAGACATTTCCTCTCCCTTAAGATTTTACGAGAAGCTCCTAAATTTAAACGTGGCAACTCTATAATTGATCGTTTGGCCGCTGTCAGCAGGTAGATTATCTAAGAGTAGCCTGACAGTTTAAAAATACAGAATGCTGACTGCTCAGGTGCAGTCAGTGGGTGGATGCTGAGAAAAAAAAACAACAATCCTTTAGTGTGACACGTAGAGCCAGGATTGGCATCACTTGAACCTAATTAATGTTTAAATCTCCCACACCATCTTAAGTTGTTTATCACCACAGGAGAGACATGTTGCTGCTAATATTCATCAAGTATTGTTTGCGTGAATCCGTGTTCAACAGTGGGTGCAATTTTTTCCCAGGCAATTAAATCTTTAGTCTGTTTATTTGTCTCACTTTCCTCCACTTGTGCTTAATAAATATGTATGATTAAAGTAACCAGGTCTTTGGTTAATTCATGTAGAACTAATTGGAAATTAATGACAGCTCTTAAAAATGCTGCAGAATCTGCTTGGCAACCAATTAATCACAACTTTAATGAGCAATATATCGCTACGTTTAATCACTGTATGTTATTACAATATCAACGTAAGTGATGCTGATGCTGCTGATGCTGCTGCTGATGCTGCTGCTGATGCTGCTGTTACTGGTGCTGTTGCTGCTTCATATCTGGACCTTTTCAGTAAATCCTCTAAAGACTTGAGTTTTATTGATAATTTTAACATATCTACAACTGTAAATGTAGAAAGAACGGCTGGTCAGGGAGGAGTTCTTCTTGCAGTTACAGTTTGATTACATAGATTTTTCACCATGTCTAAACCACAGAGGAATCTACCTGAACCGCCATCATGAAAGTAAAGCTGATGTTGTGTGAATTATTGACCAATGACCCGGTCAGTGCTACAGCCCAGGGCCACACAGGGTAGAGTGGATGAACTCTGTGTTCGAATATCAATGCTTTCTTTTAATCCCAATCTCTTTATATTTATATTGACTTTTTGTTGGGTTTTTTTTTTGTGTGTAGCGCAGATGAGACACATTTTAAAATGTTGCTGGGAAAGATGCATTAGATTTTATGTAGCAAACACTGCAAAGACTATCTACAGGGTGTCCTCGGTTTACAATGTCCTCGACCTTAATGCATTTCATGGTTTCTGTCGCCATCTCCTATGGATTTATTGACAGAAAGTCTTGTCATTCATCATTATTATCAGTATTCAAACAACAACGAGAACTAGTTTTAGAGCTGATTGGATGAATTTGTCTCTATGTGGCGCTAAACTTTAGAAACAAAGTCCCCAGTCCCTGTTGACAGACTCAAAGCTATAACTAGATTGATGTAAAATACTACTTCTTAACTCCTGTCCCCTCACAGTTGTAAACAGCTTCAGCAGGTCCACGGATGGTTGATTTGACACAAAATTAGAGGTTCCTTAAACTACGTTGGTTAATTACACTGCACTGCCTGGCTAATGAAGAGTTTTCTGCGTGGCGGTAGAAAGAATATCAGTGGGAACCTGATAGACAAAAAAAAAAACAAAAAAAAAAACTCTTTCCTGAAAAGGTGTAAAGTGGTTATCTGTCCAAATTACTCACTCAGTTCTATGAAATTACCCTATGCACCTTTTTCATTCCACTATAATCAAGTTTAGACTTTCAGCGGAAGGAATGACACGACCCAGGTACCGCTGCTGAAAAAACAAATCTTAAAAAGAAATCGTTTTGCAAAGCAAATGCTTTCCCTGATGTCTTTCCTCATCTGTGAATAAAAACAAAATGCAGCTGACAGGACTGACAACAACAGCGCGAAGATTATTGTAATGTGGTTTATTGTTTTGGACTTGTTTTTATTATAGACCGCAGTCGCAGCAGCAGTCGGAAACAAATTCAGTGTTGACTATTCATTCATTCTTTTTTTTTTTATGTTTCAAACTGTAAGTTGTGAACTGATGGTATAATAATACAGAGCCTGAGCTGAAACCACAGAGGTAAAAAGGAGCTAGGTAAAGAATACTGCCATTTTGAAACTCTGAGGAACAGATGTGTTGTTTTAAACTACAAGAACATTTGACAGAGAAGTTTGGCTTGTATTTCAGTCATGTGGGACATAAATGTGAGACAGAAAAGCCAGGTGACCAGACAATGGAAGATTGAAGTCAAAGAAAGACAGCGTTTGGCAGCATGTGTGAATAATGAGATTTGAGCCAATAATGGTGAGATTGGACAGGAGGGAGAGGACATTTAAAAATAACTAGATGGAGGTGAGCAGAAGCAGATCATAGCACTTTTGGTTGAATCAGCCTGATAATGGGATAAATGGACTGTTTCACTGCTGGTGGATCCACTGTTGTAACCACTGCTTGTGAGAAGAGTTAAAGTTAGTGTTGTGCTTTGCGATGCGGATAAATGTCCGCTTCCTCACTTGTTTTATCAGGCATGGTGGTCCAAGTCTAATCATGGTAAATCTCTGAATTTTTCTAGTTTTGTACCTCATTACAGTAATGAAACATTTCAGCAACACTTTACTTTTATTTTTGACATTAATCATTTAAATTAATCTGCTGAACTACTAAAATCTTTATTATTATAAGGAATAATTTACCATTGTTTTTTTTTCTACTTTCACTGCTCTATCCTCTTTTTAGTGTGGGATTTGGGGTTAAATTCACACCCTGGAGTCTTATAACACCTGTCCTAGACCAGTTTAAAGTTTAAAGTCAAATTGACTGGAAATAATCATTTCAATTCTAACATTTGATCTTTATTGCAAAGTTAGAGAAATGTCAAAGATGTTATCCTTTTTATAGGAAAATAGACAATAAAGCAATTGTAGAAGATAATAATAATTAGGCTGTGTGTGTTCGCAGTGCTAACCTGGCTAAATGTAGCCCAATGACAGTTCAGATTGGCCCTAGCTCCCACGTGACTTCAACAGAAAATGTTGTAGAAAAATTAAGGAACAAGAAAATAGCTAGACCTGACTTGTGTTGTTCATGTATCAACGTAAATTCTCTACTGTGGTCTGATAGTACTGCTGTTTTCACACCACACATGTTACAGACTACTACAGTTTGCAGGTGTTTGTTTTCTGTCGCTAAGTTAAGCACTACACTGCTACACGGATGCCGGGCAAACTGTCACTAAAAATAAGTGGCCCACATTGATTCACACACTGTAATTACTGTCTACTTCTACAGACAGAAAGGGAACAGGGATTAAGGGCAGAAGACAAAGAAGAACAGACGGACTCTAAACATAGTACGTCTGAATGGAACTGGCCTACTATTCCAATATCAAGAAGAGATGACATCATACTATAAGGTGGAATGCAGTGTGATTGCAGTGTTTTAAAACAAATTTTAAAACAGTTTAAACTGTAAATATATATATATATATATATGTAGCACTGTCCAGTTGTATTAGGGTTGTGGTCAGGTCACTGCTACCTCCCATCCCCTGTTGGGGAGACAAAGGAGTTTTTAGGTCTATTAGTCCAGTACTTAGAAGGAGGGAATGATAGTGGTCTGCTGGCCATGGTAAATGCCACAAGTCACCAAGGAAGTAGTGTTTGGTCTTTACACAATGTATACAAACTAGATCGGTTTAACTTCCACCTTTATCAACCAACTATAAGAAAACTTTTAACTTTTAACAGATGCCATTGCTGGGTGATAATTTTCTGGTCTTCATAAATGTTTCTTTTTCATGGATTCTTGAAGATGTGAATTGATGGCATGTCACTAAAATTACACCAAAGAGAAAATTACACTGCAAACACAGCATACAGCATATGTCAGGATAAGACCTGTCAACGTTTGTTCATATCACTTAACTTCAAGTCGCTATCACTTAAAGTCGACCTTAAACACTGTGCAGTTTGAGTAGCTGTCAATACATTACTTTCGCACATTACTTCAGAGCTGAAATGCTGAACTGATAAATTAAATGACTCTGTCATTTGCGCACTATAAATGGAAGGAAAACCCAGAATAGAGAAGTCTTTCATCTCTTCTGATAAGCCTGTCCTGATTACACCTAAATGTAGAGCAACATTTAGAGCACTATCAATCAAGTGGAACTATGTAAAAAAGGAGGGTTGAGCACTGGAGGAATTATGCTCCAAAAGGGTCTGCCTCCCTCCCTTTAATTTCCTGTGACAGTATGCATTAGCGCTCATCACCACCTTACTACCATTAGGCTGGCAAATGATTATGGCTGCTGCCTCCACCAGCAGTAGAGTGGGAGCTAATGTAGTGTTTTCACAGTATTTTTGTCTCACAACCCACCCCTGCATCCCTAATCTGTGTACGCACTCACTGGTGTAAAGGGCAGGTACTGTACATAAAAACAAATACGGATGGCCCAGCACACAAACAAACCTCCTACTGTAGCCACCGTGTTTTACAGTCTGTCTGCATTGCGTCGAACCCTCCTCCTCCCTCTCTCCCTCCTCTGCACTTTCTCTCTCCCCTCACTCCCTCTCTCCCACTGACCCCTCCCTCCCTTTCTCTCTTCACTCACTTCTTCTCCCACTCTACATGAAACCCTGCAGTATGTTTCCAAAGGACCGAAGACACTCCTCTCTGCTGCCGCCGTGTCTGTGGATGGACAGCGTCCTCTCCAAACCCTCTCTGCTGCTGCTTTTTCTGGGCAACGCTGCGGGAGGAAAAAAGCGCCAGCACTGATTCTGCTGATGCTGCAGTGTCCAGTCCTCCCACTCTTTTCTCCATCACCACCATCCCTCCGCCACCTTCACTCCATCACTCCCCTCCATCTGTGCTGCTTTTTTTCTTCAGCATGCTCTTCAGTGGGAACTGTCAGTGCGGGTTTTTGCTGCTGAGCCGCCGTTCCTTCTCCACCTCTTCTTTTTCATCCTCCTCCTCCTGCTGCTCCTGCTGCTCCTGCTGCTGCTGCTGCGCCTCCTACTCCTGCTCCTGCTGCTGCTGCTGCTGCTGCTGCGGCTACTGCGGCTGCGTCTCTGCCTCTTTTCAAGTATCTTGGTAGACTTGTTCCACACGATCAGATTTCATTCATTTTCCCTCTTCTGAGTCCCATCTGCCTCACGGGCCCTCAGGGTGAGCCTTTAAATGTCTTTTTAGTGCACTACAGTAACCAGGGACAGTCAGGCTTCAAACAGACGCTGTGTTCGGGTGCTTTCGCACAAAGGAAAGGACTTTTTCTAAGTGTTCTATTGTGTTTGCTCCAACTGAAGCCTTTGTAGCCTTTGATAGAGGATGGCGTGCAGATGAGAAAGAGGCAAGTTTGGCTGTGTTCGACACAGAGCAATATTTTCGCACTACTGCAGGCACCGTGGATTGCATCAAAAAGTGTAACCTGTCATTGATGATGAGGTTTGTCCCACTTTACATCCCTGTAGGATTCATACAGTAATTAGCAGCCGTGGCTGCTTGATATCTTCATTTACATTTTTGCAGTTACATGTATTGTATGAATCCCATTATTTTATTATCATGCACATACAGTATAGGTCACTATCATCTTTGACTTCAAACTATACCTCAATTCACCTCCAGTGAAACAGACAGTTCTGATGATGGATTGCCTGAAGCCAGTGTCAAGCGCTACATCCTTAAGTCCTCAAACCGTATATTGCCTTCTAAGCCTGTCTTATCTTCCCCCATCAGACCCACCAGTTGACACAAGACACATTTAACGTGACCATGGCCACAGACTTCGTCCTGCTTTATGGCCACCTACTGCAGTATTGACGAAGGAAACACATATAAAAGTAATTTGCTGTGATGTCTGCTGGATGTTGACATCAAACAGTTCCTTAGCTCATTCATCCACATCCCCAGAGATTTGGTGCGTTTTAATAAGACGAAGAGTCCTTGGACATTATTTTTCCCGTCTTCTGCTTCATGGACAACATTAAAAGTCTACAAAACAGCATCTGCTGCACAAAGGCCCCTGTGTAATACAGCAGAGACAATTGAAGTTGTGAGCATCTCTGGCATTTCATAGGCCATTTGACAAGTACATTCTAATTAATGTATGATTGACAGTTAATTAAATAAAAGAGAATTATTGTGCTATATTGTTTAGTTGGATTAATTCAGCCTTTTTCAATAAAATTATAATGATAAATGAATGCTTAATTATGAGGCAGTCCTTAAATGTATTAACTGTCCACAAAATGCTAACACACAGTTTACTGTCAGAAAATTACAGTTTTTTACATACAGTGTATATAAATAAATGTACCATAGTGCATGAGCCTCATCCAGCAAAAGCCAAGCCTAAAATATATAAATTCATTTATGGATTAGTGTGAGCAGGAAATCAGGTTCTCAATCCAAGTGCTCCTTTGATAGGAAATACATGGCTGTTCTTTTCTATTGACAACATGTATAATAGTACTGACTGAAATACTGTAGTAATATTTTAACAGATTATTTGACGTATACATTGGAACACACCCTGTTGTACATAGTGTATGTAGTGTGGCAGTGGTGGGGTTCCTCTCTGGTCTGGTTCTGGTCTGGATCCACCTTGATCCCAATCCCAGGTTCGATTGCATCTGATGAAGGATATTGGTTCTTGTTCCTTCATTTATATGAGATTTTTGTTGTCTAAAATCATGACATGATACACATACTAGTACTATAATAAGCATTTATTCACCTTAAGGTATAAATAGTCATTTTCATTAGAATCAGTTCTGTTCTGTAGTGGATGTAATGTTGCCTCACCTTGTGTTTTCATTTGCCTACAGCATTGAACTAAATATATGCCATATTGATGCTTGGTTTGAAATAATGAGGTGAAGGTTTTTTATTATTTTTACAAATACTGTACCTGTCAAACTGACATGAAGAAACATCAACCTCTGTAAACCACAGGCAGCTCCACCGCACAGTAAGGAAATACATTTAATGCTGGATGTCATAGTAACTATCACCGATAATGCCTCACAGTCACAGCGGAGTCACTGACCATGACTGCAGAACAGCAGGTAACTAATGTCACAGTCTTTATTGTTCCTATTATATTCCAGGAGAGGTTTAACAAAAACTAAAGGCAACAAAGAACTAGAGAAAAAAAAATAAATAAATCTATGACGCCTTCAACTGAGATCAGTCACATTTCTTGAGCTACTTCAACTGCTGTTGATTTCATCTTTAACAAAGGCATGTTCTCCGGTGGAACACTTTCACAGCAGCCATCATGCCCACCCACACAAGAATTAAAAGGTGTTAACATCATGCATAGCACTTTGTTCCCTACAATAAAGAGCACATTTCAGAGTCCACTTGAATCCCGCAGCCAAAAGCACTTCTCATCTTGTAGTCTTTCAAGTGAAATCCAACACAGAGCTTTTGGAAAAAACTTTTGCTGCAACTTCGACACTTTATTCATTTGAAGACGCATGCTCACATTTTCATGACTTTTACTTTTCTGCCGGTAGTTTTTAGCAACAAATGGCTACTTTAAAAAGTGAAAAAAAAAAATTCTAATCAGCTGGTGGAGTGAAGTCGTTCATCAACATTTCAGTAAGAGTTAATACAAAAATTGGACTGTGTGTGAGACTCACTCACTGCTCAATACAAAAGTCTGCCTTTCATTTGTCTTTCATTGGGAACACTATGTCTCTGTATTAGACTGTATGACGTTATGCATTTCCTGGGCATTCGGTCTATTCAACACATTGTTGTTGCCACTTTCTCATCTACTGTTGTAACCAAACCTCTCATTTAACTGACATTTAACTGTCAGTTTCAGGAGCAATTTTTTGACTCAGATTTTAACAATGCATATCCACACCTCGCTCTCACTCCTCCGCATCCTATGTTCTTCAGGCAAAGACTGTTTTCACAGTCATCCATCTCCAGGGGCTGAATGAATAAACAATGCATTCTTGTAAAAAATAAAACAAACATGGAAATGTAAATGTACCCTCCTCACAAGTGATGAACTGCTATTTCTAACAGCAGGAACTGCAGTGAGTAAATGCCTCTGGAGACAATGAGGTGATCAGTGTTATGTATAAAATGTCACAGTGGGACTTGAATGTGTCAAGTTGAATGGCATCATTATGGTTGTCATTTCTTTCTACCAAGAACAATGTGTTATTATCTGTCATTTCTGTCACTTTGGATCATTGTTTCTTTGTTAACAGTGTAACTTTGAAGGTGTGTCTGAGCTTTTAAAATGATTGAACCCTGCTGAATTCTCTGCACACCCATTTACCGCCCTCGTTCTGAACAGCATTTTTTTGTGCCTTTATCTTTGAGTGGTAATGAGCCACTAAATACACTGCCCACATCTGAGGATTGCCTCATGTAACAATGGCCGTGGTTGAACCCTGAGAGAGAAATGACTGCTGGGATTCAACTGTATATGTTTGAGGAATGAACCTGAATGATGAGAATTGGTTGGTGGTTAAGTTTGTTACTTAACATTACGTGTATGCTGACTTGTAGACTAACCAAAGTTCTGTGGAACACTGGCTTTTTTGTTTGTGTTGTAACAAATAACAACCCACATAAAATAGCTTGTGTTCCTCTAGCACAGATGTGCTTAGCTTTTGTGTTGCACATGATGGTGGTCTGGCAGACCATCACAGCTACTAGCATTGGCAGCATGAGTGGAACTGCCCAGTCCTGGGCACACTATTATTAGTATTGTCCGCTTAAATGGCAACAGCTCGTTTTGAGACACATCTCCTGGTGTTGGCAGATGAATAAACATCTACTTAGTTGAATCTGGTGCTTACAGAGTAGGCAGACACTCCAGAGACACAAAGATGTGTACCAAAATGATCAATTGTGCATAATACGTCCCCTTTAAGCAAAAAGGAACACACCTCACATCACAAAGTCACAAAACTGGGTGAAATGAGGGCATTTGTCTACAAGTGATGTAATCTAACTGAAGCACAGAGCAGAGTGGCTCGGTGCGACTGTCTGTGGGAGAAAGTGGCTCAAAGATTTATGAACATAATGCACAATATGTTTCAAATCCAATCCAATAATTTAATCAAACTTCTCTACCAAAACTCAGGATACTGTAGGATGCTGATGTCTTCTGTGAGGTTAAATATGTTTAGTTCAAGGCACTTGGTGTGGGAGCAGAATAAACACAGAACTGACCCTGGTAAAGTTTTACAAGGCTGGAGAAGGAGACTTGACATGCTGATGAACAGAGCAGATCCTCTCCTGGGTCCACTGGAGACTTGTTTAAATGCAGTCGGGTTATTAAGCTCTGACAGGACGACCGTCTGCTCGATAAAAATTAACTGCATTTCCAGGCTACAGATAGGAATGAACACTAGTCCCTGTGTGTTTGTTGATAGCTCCTGCACAGTCGGCCATTGACAACAATGATCACATCATGCGGCCTCTCTGTCCTAAGACGCCACCTCAGTCATAACTCGGAGCCATTCGAGCCTGAATCAAAATCCTTGAGAGATATCAAGCCAAAATTGTATTCTTGACACCTGTCCAAGCCTCTTTATCCCTCCTGTTCTCGCTGCAGCACAAGGCGCTGATTTAATCCTCTGCATTGACCAGCTCCTGGCTGGGTATTTGACTTTGTCTCCTCTGTTCGCCATCAACTGTTTATTTTCTGCCTGAGCTCAACAGCATCTACTTTGGCTTCTGCCACATGCTTGTCAGCGAGCAGACACTTTCCGTGTCAATATCTCTCAGTACCAGGCAGATACACATCTAAAGGGCAACTCCGTGAGCTCCAGAGGGTTAATCAATTTTATCTGACCTTAATTTATACAGAGTAAATAATGAACTTGCCAGCCTGTATTAAACATTAACAGGAAAATCATTCAGCAGTGGGACACTCAGAGATTGTCAGACATGATGGGTCTTTTATTTCAAACCTTAACAGACTGCAAACCAGAGCAAATCCAAAATAAAATCGTTTTGAACCCTAATGTCAAATATTTCGTCCACTGTGATATAATTTTTCTTTCCTTTGGCCTGGACTTGAGGCTTAAAGTCACAGAGTGAAAATAAATTCTTTATAATCCCGACAATTTAATTTGCAGAGGCCGTATCACTTAATTGAATATCAATAATTTCTTTTTCAGCTGGAGTAATGTTCCTTTAAGTATGTCCCTGTGAATGACTTCAGCCCCGAGAAGTGCGAGTTATATTATTTAAACCACAGTTTATCCTCTTTTACATAGAAAATAGATGTTATTTTCATCCACAAGTAATGGACCCAGCTGGGTTATAACTTTAGTTAGTCATTTATCATTAAAAAGAGGTTTACTGCTATGTGTAAATAATTGCTTCCTCCAAATGGGGAAGGAGAGTCGGATAAATCACAGATTTCAGGGCATTTATGTAATTCTTTTACAACACACCCATAAACAGAATTAAAGAGTGACTCCAGTAAAGGAGAGCCGAGATATTAGACACAAACACATAAAATTGGACCAACAGTCGATTCAATGGCTTCTTTACGGCTAACCTTGGCTATTTATCTTACTGTAGTGAGCAAAACTGCAAGGTTCAATCATGGGTGTGGTCGTTAATTGTGAAGCGGCAAACACTGCATTTTATTGCCTATTAAATAAAGTTTGTATTTTTGTGTGAATTTCTGCATTCTGTATTGTAGTACAAACTAACACACATATTTATATTTTATAACTCAGATAAAGCTCTTTCATTTGTACTGATCTTTCTATCTAAGGTCAATGTGTTGGCAGATACTTGCAGGACTGACATCACTGGCCTGGTCGTTGGTTACCATTCTGATTGCCAAAAAAACAAAACAAATTAATGACCACTGCAAAATTAGATTTATTCAACCTGTTAATCATTTTTAATTTTAGGCCACAGCTCTAAGATAAGCAGGAGGAAAATGTTTGTTTTTTTTGTATTCCAAGTGTTCCAATAATCAACGACACATTCATGGAGGATATTTTCCCTTTGGCACCCACTAATGTTTCCAGCTCTTCATCTTTCTGTTTTCTGAAACCTGGAAGTACCCAGCTTTTGGAGAGGAATTCTGGGCGAACGTCCAACCTACGTGTCTTTTTGATTCATTACTGCCGGCACATGATGGAGTATATGAGGTATAACTGTGTAGGGGAAGAGGACAGCAGGTCCTGGTAAGTAGAGCAAAGAGAGCTTGGGTAAAAAATATCAAGTCACTTTTTAATTGAACAATTTATCATGAAGGTAATTCACTTCAGGTGTTGTCTAATGCTGTAATTCTGAATGAATATAATTAAAACCTACATAATGGAAGTTTTTTTTGTTGTTGTTGTTCATATCTCAAGGACCTGGATGAAGGTAAATGCTTGAACTTCTTTTTCAAATAGGTTTTGACTTGGTGGCGCTTTGGCCCAGAGGCAATGTCTCTGTCATTGGTGTGGAACCCCAGGGTTCACCTCCTGGGCATGTTCGAATGCCGATTAGGGCGGTTGGTACCTTCAGGTGGACTCACCACCTGCAGGAAGGTTAGGGGGGTTGGTACGGTGCAATGTGATTTGGGTGGCGACTGCTGCCCCCGTGACCTGGTAACGGATAAGTGGATGAAAATGGATGGATGGATGGATGGGTTTTGACTTGACTCAACTTTACTCGACTCGAGCTAAAGATGTGAAAAGCCTGCCCTGGTATTCTATGCCATTGTTGTGCTGGTGACAACACCGGTGGTCTTAAGGTGTTTGAATTCGACTTCTTCTTCTTCTTGTCTTCCTTCAGACCACTCTCTAAACTGATCTCATATAAGATGTGACACCAAGATGCCACGGTGATAAATAGTCCTGGTTACAAGCCAGATGAAGCCGCCCGTCTCTTCTAAGTATAACCAGAGCATATCAGGGCTGAACACTCAGGCAGAGAGCTTGTGCTGTTTGAAGATTGAAATAGTTTTTCCATTAGCTCTGGCAGAGAGTTCTTTTAACATGATTGTTTTTAGAATTATTATTTAGTTTTCTACACCTGAAATATTATGTAATTCCACTCGCCTTTCCCTGTAGTCCAGCATTAATAATTCAGTTTTAATGGAAATGGTGACTAATATATTACAATGTTATGAAGGATAACTCTGTGTACATATTTAAATATAATACAGCAGAAATCTGTGGAAAAAAGAGAAAAACGCAGCATCTTAGTGTGAAAATATGCTTCTAGAGCCAAGAGCATCCAGTTTTGAATTGATAAGATGCAGTGCTTCCTTTGCTTTTTGTTAAATCTGCTTCACATTGTTTTGACATTGTTTTAACAATTTTGAACCTAACAAACAAAACACCCTGATCCTTTATTCTGATGTAGATTACTAGTGGCAGGTCAGTAAAACAAGCACTTTTCTTCCTCTCAACATCCATCCCGGTGGTGTAACATCGTGTTGGTCTTACATACAGAGCCTTGGGCACTAATGTGAAACATTAACTTGCCTAAGCAAAATTGTGAAGAGTATTTTTCAACAACAACTTGAGTAAGCAAATGGCCTTGAGACTTGCAGGCAGAGGCTGTGTATCTTAGCTGTTCCTTCCCCTGTGTAAGACACCCTGCTCGTTCTAGCTACTGTAGCCTTGGTTGTTATGGTTACAGCTGATGGGGGAAATGAGCAGATGAACACAGAACAATCACTGTCATATCTAGTAGATGACATGGTCGGTTGACAGGTCGGTTTGACCTGTGTGGAAATTTCAGGGGGCAAAAAAAAAAAGCATTCTAAGGCCAACAAGGAACATAGCAAGTCATTGACTGAAGGTCTGTTTTTTTTTTTCAATGATGTCATTTTGTTAATATTTTGTTAAAGTTTGACTGTAAAACCAGCCTCTGTCAGGTTTGGGCTTGTTTCATATCAGACTCCTGCCTCAAAGCCTGTCTACTCTCTATTTCACATCACTCCAACTCTGACCATCCTGTACCGGCTCATTCACCTCTCAGGTTTATAATAGTAAGCTTTGTTGTTCCAGATTCAATGTTTACGCAAAACTAGTTTGTTTCCATATAAAGAAATTCTACATTACATAGAAAGCAGGGAAAACATGAACAATTGTCCTCAATTTTTAAATAAATATTAAGTTTCATCCCAGTTTTTAATTTTGGCCCACTGTGAATTTGAGTTTGACAGCCCTGGTCTAATGGAAGACAGTGTTTAATATGGAATTATTTTGTGGTTTCCTGTAGATTGAAAAAAATCTGTTCTGTTAATGTGAAGAAAAGAAATCTGTCAACACTTTCCTGCTCAGTTTCCTCACTGTGGTTTGTGATGAGCTCACATCTACATACTGATCCTAGTTCCCACTAATATAACACTGTCATCAAATTCATTGTATATTATTGGAACCTTAAGACGTTTCGTGACTGTACTTGATACTGAATAGTACACATATATATTTATTAATGTTATGGAACAAATATGTGGAAAACTTGAGTCCTTCAAGTCCTTAGAATACGTCCGTTCTGAGAGACAAGACCACTATCGTTCATGGCTGTGACAGGGCCACATTAGTTAGTTAATACTGGTATGAACATCATAGACATTTTCACAGATGGCACTGATGACTCTCCTATAGTGGTCTTCCTTCAGAAGAAAGCTGTTTTTCCAGCCTCAGTGTCAAAGTAATATAAAGTTTCTTGAAAGTAAATTGATGGTATGGTGAATGTTCGGTCACTTTCTGTTTCCTTTTTCGTTATCCATCAGCAACCTTGGGCCCCGGGAACTGATTACAATTCCTGTCAGTGTTGGCATTGTGATCACCTGATATATAGAGTAGCAAAAAGGAAGTATTTAGTTGTGACACTTTCTTGTGAAGAAAAACGCAGGTCATTTTTTGGATAAAATAAACATATATTTCGGCTTCAGGAGCACGAGTGTAGTTTTAGTTTGTGGTGGTGAAGGATGTTCCCCGGTTCTATTTTTATATAAAAATCAAATTAGTTGCCAGGTCTAACAGCTTCTTTTCTAGATCAGCAGTTTGTGTCTTTAATTACAACATTTTCTCCCTACCCCAAAGGAGAGTTGACAAATTTCCACAGCCAGGTACAGATTAGTCTCTTGGGTCAAAAAAAAATACTAAAAAGAAAACATTTTTCCTTTTTTCGGCAGAAATTTTACTGGAGCGGTAAAAACTTTTGAGGAAGATGAGACATTTTTAGGGCTGAAAAGTCCCCAAACTGTCACCACAGACTTCCATTCCCAGTCTTTGTTTACTGATGTTTCTTGGAAAAAAGGGAATAAAATTGTCATTAATCAAAGATAAAGAACCAGGAGATGACTCTAAAGGACACAGACGTGATTAAATTATCACTTGAAAGAGAAAGTGGAGTCCCTTCAAATCCAAACATTTTTGCAAGTATGACACCCACATGTCATGCATGCTTGTCAGTACTGGGCTTTGTGTGTGGATTGGTTTGAACTATAGTGATGGTAATATGAGCTACACAGTAGGTAAAGAGTTTTTTTCATCCATGGAAAAACTTCTGTTTCAAATCAAGCTTCTTGTGCCAATTTTTCCCTGTCAGAATTTGCCTGTAATAACAAGCAAAAGGAAAGCAGCAGTCTGAAAGTGAGAAGTTTTAGATCAGCTCAGAGTGATGCTGGTTGTTTCAAAAAGAGACATGAGACTCAAAAAAACAAGACTAGCAGACTAATATCAGTCCCTATAGACTATATGTGTGTGATAAGTGTTGTTTATTCTGCAGGTATGAACAATGCCCCTTTTGTGCATGGGTGTTCTGGGAGTGCAAACATGTTGTGTGCTGCCGTAAATCTGCACAGGCCGCTGCATGTGACCATCTCTCCTTAACATCTTTCAGACAAACTAACAGTTTTCTCGGGCTCTATCCATGGTCCTGAAAAGTGAATCTCATTAAAGCACTTCCTTTCTACAACCAGCACTGACACAGATGAGCACACACACACAGCCACACACACACTCACACCTACACATTTTTGAAGAGGAATAGAGGTTGTTGTGTCAGTGGCCTGGCAGTGAGGATCCTCACACCAGAGGAGTAATTGAGATGGCTGGTGGAAAAGGAGAGAGAGTCTCAGACAACGATCCACACAAGTTCCTGGCTGCTGTCCAATTATACCCAGCAGCCTCCACTAGCTCCTGAACTCCAATTATAGTCAGCAAAGCTCGGCTGGTCAGAGAAGCTGTCACTCCCCCCCCCCACCCCCTCTGCTCTTCCTTGTTTCCTGCTCTCTTCCACGTCAGCCAGCCAGAAACCAACTTAAAGACATCGTATGATATCCTAAGTGTGTTTATTTATCACCGTAAGGCTTGGATTGGCCAAAAATGAAAAATGCAATTACAATACAATGCAAAGAAAGAAAGACATTTCTAGATAGGATTGGCCAAAAATGAAAAATGCAATTGCAATACAATGCAAAGAAAGAAAGACAATTCTAGATATGTGTGTGTGTGTGTGTGTCAAATCGTGTTAAAACCAAATGGTGGGACAGAAAGTTGATGTCACTGAAAATATTAACCAGTTTCTGCGGTACCACACACACACACACACACCTCCGTGACAACACACTCTTTGTGTGAAAATACAGTAAGAATATCTTAGCAGTTTGGAGTGACTGCATTTAGAGTGTCTGTTTATCACACTTTGACTTTAAATTATGAAATGTAAATTTAGAATATAAATGTAAATTCTACACATAGACTTTCATTCTTTCTTTCTTTCTTTCTTTCTTTCTTTCTTTCTTTCTTTCTTTCTTTCTTTCTTTCTTTCTTTCTTTCTTTCTTTCTTTCTTTCTTTCTTTCTTTCTTTCTTTCTTTCTTTCTTTCTTTCTTTCTTTCTTTCTTTCTTTCTTTCTTTCTTTCTTTCTTTCTTTCTTTCTTTCTTTCTTTCTTTCTTTCTTTCTTTCTTTCTTTCTTTCTTTCTTTCTTTCTTTCTTTCTTTCTTTCTTTCTTTCTTTCTTTCTTTCTTTCTTTCTTTCTTTCTTTCTTTCTTTCTTTCTTTCTTTCTTTCTTTCTTTCTTTCTTTCTTTCTTTCTTTCTTTCTTTCTTTCTTTCTTTCTTTCTTTCTTTCTTTCTTTCTTTGATCTAAATGACTCATGTTATAAAATCTTATCAAATCTATTTCAGGGAGCGTAAAAACATTGTAATTGGAAAATACATTGTATTATTTACCAAATCACATCATTTAGTGAGCAAAGAGTCCGAGTCACAGAAGCATAATAGGTGGGAGCCACAAATTGCTCTGTTGGTCTGAATTAATGAATAAATAGTTAATTTAAATTAACAAATAATTTTGATGATTTCTGGAGATTCAACTTTCATAAGTTGTATAATTCTAATGTAACACTATGTTTTAAAACTCTGAAGCAGTGAGCAGTAAATATAAACTACAGCAACTAAAAGTAAAGTTAAATTAAACACACAAACACCCTGTTTATTTAAAAAAAACATACTTTATATACATTTTAGATGCAAATTGCTTAAAATATTTCCTTGGACTTTCTGGCTGGATCAGTCAGAAACACTCACTTCACCTTTTGCACTTTCCTATAGTGTTTTCCAGCAGCAGTGTTTTGCTGCCAATGTTTACTATTCAGTTGTTTCCTTCAATTGAACACAATCCTTTAGTCGTAGCCTGAGGAGTCCTGGGAGATTTCCACAGTTATGAAGTGCATCTGATCATTTGCTGTATATTGTTGTGCGATTGTGAGGTTGTATGGTTTTTTACTATCACTACATGGTGGGTTTCATTTGTCCCGTGGGACTCATATCCAATTCCAACATTTTGATAGATGCTTTCATTTCCCTGTTTTCTACTCGCCCCTGCAGCGATGCTTGCTCTGCTTTCCATACTTACGCGGAGCAATCTGCCATCAGCACAAACGACAGCATTTGTGCAATGAAGCCCAGCTTCTTCACTACATCCTGACCAAAAAAAGTGTCTAGTTTTTTGGCTAAGTGCAGGTTTTATGGAGCCCTGACTGGTCAGACTGGTCCATTCAGTGCCACTGTGTGTGGGCACACATTAGAAAAAGAGTCATGACTGCATTCATGGAATTACAACTGTGCTTTGTGGACTGTGTAGAGAGGGAGAAAAAAACCATTAAATGACCCATTTACTTACAAAGAAGACTTTAGAACAACTTTTGATTTCCATCATCTAATGACTACTGTCCTAAAATGCCACGTGGGAGTCCGGGATCCAAGCACCTAACAGCTTATGCGTCACAGGGAAGTTATTTTTGTCCTAACACAGTATGAATGCAGAAACACAGAGCAGTAACTGGTCAGGTGCAGGATAAAACTCTTTGGTTATTTATGTGTCTCACTTTAACATACATTTCAGATTCAAATACTGTGAAGCGAGCCGATACATTTACAACTAGGTCTTCGTGGTACTTTAATAGAACGTGTGTAAATTCATTTGGCAAATTACACTAAAATGCATTGATTCAGGTTGAATAATAACATTAACAGATTTGAAGAGAGAAGATCTTGACCTTGGACTCTGGCTAAACAATTTTAAAGTTTTACATAAACAGTCAGTCACAAAGTTACACTGCCGTCAGTTAGAAAAATGTCACCACTGCTTTTAGTCTTTAAAGACCCAGCTCTCCTGTCAGACAATGCAGTAGGAGATCTACAGTAGTGCATACCCTGCCAACTACTCCGCCTGGACTCCTGCCTAATTATACATCTTAGAGTTCTTTCTTTTTCGTTGGAGTCACAGACTAAATTGTCCTCTCTGTTTCAATTTTAATTTGCGTTCTGCTGATGGGAGTTGACCGGCCAACTGGCGAGACTCTCTTCATTGTTCTGATGGGTACAAACATAAACATGATGAATCCCTTCCAGTCATAAAGTGGTCTTTCCGACATATATACAGGAAACAAGAGGATGGAGAAAGTTCTCTCTCTTTTACTGCTTCAGATGTCCATCAAACAGAGACTTAATTTTAATGCACACAGGCAGGAACTAAAAGCAACTGGTTTATCTCAGGGCTCGCTGCTGCATTTTTAACATTACTTTAAAGTCACAGAGAGTACAAGTAATCTTTGTTTTAACCGTTCCCATTGCGGCAAATGTCACATTCTATAACGAAGGCGGGTAGAAATCTGTAAAATTAGAGCTTGTATAGTGTGACCTTTTCCCCAGTGTTATTTATCTGCATACCATCATGGGCAGCAGTTTTTAGTGAAGGTCATTTCTCTACACACATTTAGGCTCAGCCTGGAGCTGTAGCTTCCACCTGTGATTGTCAGTTTATGAGTTTTATTGGAAAATCCTTTGTAAAAATGTCATAATAATATAATAATAAGAGATGATCTGTCAGAATCTTTAGAAACCATAGATTTACCACAATATCTGTCTGTTTATGTAAAAAACCAAAACAAACAAACAAAAAAAACAAGCTGATCGACAGTATTTTCAACAAAAAACTTTACCACACCTTAACCTTCAACAATATGAATACAATTTATAATTGTCTTGTTGCTACTCCAGACCAGAAACATCTCATGGTTAAGAGCTTCTGGAAAGTGTGACTTTCCTGCAGGTTTTTTCTGCCTCTCCATTCTCTGTAAAGTGGTTTTGATGTTTCTAGGTCACCCTTCTGACCAAGGTCCAGATATTTTTCACTGTTCGGCTTGATGGTTTCTAAAGTTCAACTTTAAGGTCGCCTCCTGTTGGGAAGAGTGAACTTCACTTCACTTCTTTGTGTGGTTCTTGCCCTAAAAATTATCATCTGAGAAATTACATGCAATCTATATCCAATAATTCCCAGGCAAAATCCACTGGTTGTTGCTCTAATACACAGTCAATAAACATGTTGTTATTTGCTCACACTGGGGGAAAAGTATTGAACCTTAAGCTTAAAATACCATCTACATGTGTTTGTTGAGGCTTCAACTTGAGCTGCAACACCTGCTTGCCTCAGACTGCAGTTAGTTTGACCAAATAATTGTGAGGAATTATTAGACAGAAACACTTGAAGTGTTCTACAAGTCACTGACATTATGGATATCTGGTTTTTAAGTATACAAATGATTTTTTTAAACCACTAAATACTATCAGTTATTATATTTGATAAAACTTCATAGAAAACTATATCATCAAGGTAATGTAAAATCTAAATATGGGGAAAGCAGTCCAAACATGAGTGGCTTTTATTTCACTGTCTCTCTCTTCAATGTCATTCTCAAACAGGCAGTGAAACAACCCCCCCGACACTTTGATTAAAATCTGCAGATGCTTTAGCCTTGTCAGCTGTTGGACATGTAGGCTTTTCTATGTCTGACATTCTTTCCCTGTTTTTCATACCAAGCTACAGCCATTGTGACAGCTAAGATAAGGGGGAAAAAAGAACGCAGTAAACAAAAAAGTGGACACGTTTGGTAAAATGTGCTGACAGCATCTTCTAATCAGATATGGTATTCAGAGATTTATGAAAGCTTTTCCCAGTGTGGACATCACTGACACAGAGCTCTGACTTCGATAATACGAAGATTCCAACATATTCAGACACAGTATACACAGAGGAAGAACCATCTTAAAGTACATCTGTCTGTGGGTCTGAACAGGCCCAGATGATTGAGGGCAAAACAAACTCCTCATACAACTAAGTGTATTACTTGACCACAGGATATCGGGGACATTGGCCGGAAATATTCAAATCAATTCACTATAAATTTACTGTTAAGAAATCTGAGAGCCATTGACATTCGATTTCCTGACAACCAGACGTACAGGATGAAAGAAACACAAGAATTTGAAAGCCTTGAACACCAATTATTATTATTATTGTAGACTGTAAATCTTTGTGAGGAGACTGCATTTGTAAATGTTAATGTAAACACATTATTTCATTTGAGTAGATTCATTTGAATTAAAATTTTAAAACATTTTATGAATTGGCAAAATAATGCACACTGTATATCCAATAATTCCACTGTCTATTCACTTATCGCTGCACTAATACACAGTCGATACAGACATTATTACATTATTACTATTACTTAAGATCTCATCAAGCTCATCCATTTATCACAATTAATCATGATAAATGGATGATGAACTATGACTGTGATTAATCATGATTATTCCACAGCTATTAATGATTAATTCACAATTACCCTGTGATTATTCTGATGTAAAATTATAATCGATTGAAAGCCCTGGCCCGAATTTGTAGTTAGGAGAAGCACTAGTAGACAGGATGTTCAATGTCCGTCCAATACACACTTCTGTCAACACACACATCAACACTAAATCAAACAGCGATCGGAAAAAACAAAACAAAACAAAGGGAATGGTAAGACCAGCACCCTCGCAGGGTAGGGATCTATGCAGGACCCGACTGCCGTCCTCTGTTACCCCAACCTTCGGCTCCGGTCCGCAGTGTGTCTGTGCCTGCGTGCGGCGCTTTCACGGTTGCCTAGAGACAGACGCCACAGACCGACGCTGCTCACAAACCCGCGACATTTAAAAATGTCCACTACAGCCGCTACTGTGGAAGAGGAAGAGGCATATGCTTGGCTGGACCAATTTTATATATACATTTTTCTGTCACTCTAATAAAAGCAAAATTCACTGCATTGTTTATAGTGTTCATTTCTTTCTATTTTAACTTTTCTGCTGAGGTGCCGCCTGACTATAAATACCTCAACAGTATTTCTACAGTGTTTCAAAATGTCTTCTTATAAACCAGTCTTCGTTATCATCGTTATCATCTTCACTCTCCTTTAAATGCACCGCAATCTTGTGGCTTTCGAAGTCAAGTTAAAAAGATGCGGCTGAGCAGGCAAAATAAACAATACCTAAAACCTTGACGGCGTGTAACGTCAGACACTGAGATAGGTCGCCGCTTGCTTTAAAAGCCACAGGGGCGCAGAGTTGGTCCTGAATTGACGGCCCAACCTGGTCCAGATGAACGACTGAGATAAAAAGGTAAGGACGTTTGGGATATTTATTCTCGGGAGTTGGCATTTTGACTTGGTCTATTAGTGGAAGAAAACGTTTTATGTGTATTTATTTTTGGCCGAAACTAACTAAAATGGCTTACCCACGTGTTTGGAGAGTGTTTTTACTCATTGAATCATATTTAACCATTTTAGTGTTTGTAGTACAGCTTCAATGTCTTTTGCAGTAAATAAAGTGTTTGCATTGAACCAAACTTGAAATCAACAATGCTTGAAATGAACAGATACGCTGACATTTCTGCGCTCGGAGATCAGGTCGAAGTTGTCCAACGTCAGAAGTTTACTCCTTAAACTGAAAGGCAAGGTAAGCGATCTGTGGAATTTAATTTATAATAAGAAAGTTATCATTTATCAAATGTTGTGCTCAGACCAAAGGTCCAGTATTTAACATGACTCGTCTCTGGGTTTTATTTCCAGATTGATCATCCTGAAGATCTTCAGCACAGTAAGGAGCGTTGTTTTTCTTTTATTTTGTGCCGTGCCGCTGCTGATATTTGCCGTGTGTGTTTATGTGCGTGTGATACATAGCAATATAAAGAGCAAAGACCACCTGTCTTTTCTCTTGTTTGTTTCCTTTCTGATTTACTTTTCTTCAGTTTATGTTGCCGAATCCGAGTCATTGAGATATGGCTGAACATGTGGTCTGTCATAAATGAAGTTTAACCTATTAGCAAAAAATTCAAAAACACAAGTCCTGTGACATTGTGTTTTCAAAATAATGTGTCCCTGAATGTCTTCCACGGCTGCATATGTAGTTCCAGACAGGTGTCTACCCTTTTGCTTGTTGGGGTGGTGGGAGGAGGTTTTGCCAGGCTGCCATGCCATAACCCTTATTTTACCTCAGCTGTTTCTGGAGAAGGACAAACAATCAAATAATTGTGATTAGTTGCACTTGTAAAATGTGACACACAACATAAGTGAAACTAGGTCTGTTCTTTGCCAGCTGTCGTGCTGATCTTGGTTTTTGAAATGGCTGCCATTACCTTTGTCCCAGCCGCTGTGCTAATCTTTACATCTATCCTGTCTGTTTTGCCTTTTCATAAAAAAAAAGAACTCTTGTGTCTAAAATCAGCTAGTTGTCAGTCCACATTAAATAGATAATGACCACTGTTGAGTCTAAAATGTCAAACTGGAACATTATATACCATAATGTGTATTACAAAGTTCAGAGAAGTGGCAGAATTTCTTTAGAATGTACTTTCAAATCTGTCTCTGTGTCTGTGTGTGGGACCAGATGTTGAACCGTGGCTGGACTAACATGGTGTTTCTCACCTGTGAAGACAAGATTAGCTTAGTTTGAACTGTGAGGATGCCTTGTTTTGGCTGCTGTCAAAAGGCTGATGTCCAGTGCTATTGTGGTGCTATTTCTTGGCTGCCATGCCTACCTGTCTCCTGTCCTTTAGTTCGCAGTGTGGCCATTAACTAGTCTCTCACACTTTTAATTTAGAGTTCACTGGCAGTTTATATAATAGCATCATTCCAAAATTTTCATGTCCCATTTGTCGTCCGTTTCCACAGTTTTGTGAGTTGCGTTCATTTTATAGAATTTGGGGCACTGCGTTCACGTTCTACAATTGTGGACGTTGCGGTCATTTCGTTACTCTCGACAATATTATTATGGATGTGCGTAATAAAGAAGACTAAATAATGGTACAGTCTCCAGTTTATACTAGTAGAGCCTAAGGAATTCTATCACTCATTTTGGGTGGTCTCGTTACTAGATAGCTTTTGTTTTATTCGTAGTGAGAAACTTAAAATTAAATAATTTAATAAATATAATTCTCCAAACAATAGTCACGGCAGTGGTTGCATTTGCTATTTAAAAAAACAAACAAAAAATGGCAGAACATCTGTGACCTGAATATTTCCACTGTATTGAAGACTGAAGTTCACTCTTGATATGAAACACTTTCCTGTCTGTTGAGGATTTCTGTCAGTAGCCACCTGAAGATGACAGCCCTATTGGACTTATTTCCATTTTATTCTGAACTTTCTGTTTTCTCTTTTCATTTTTCTTTTGTATTACCCACCGGCCTTCTTCTCACAATTTCCTTTACTAATTCTCTCCTCCGTTGTTGCTGACCCTTGTAGACAGCATGCCCTGTTTTGTCAGTCTGCCACGGTCTACCAGTCCAAGCATACCAATGGCTGGCAGTTCAAAGCAATCAATTCCTTCAAGGTAGATCCACTGTGTGCCTGACATCAGCCTCCCTGATTATTGTCTCTGAAAGCAGGTCGATCAATAGCAGCTATAGTTTGACCTCCCAATCACAAAACCCTGGCATTACACTTACAGCTCCTAGTTTTTAAAGTTTACTGAAAACAGCAGTGACTTTAGAATCATACCAATTCTGTTCCATTAAATCCTAAATCAAGCTTTGATATGATTTGAAAAAAAAAGAAAAACTTTTGAGTGCTTACCCCAAGGCACTTTTTCTAAAAAGCAAAAATGATCTTCATAGTGGTTTAAAATAATTTGGCAACAACATGATACAACAACAATTCAGAATATTAGCACTTAATGTACTTTGTGCCACAGATCTGTTAAATATAAACAGGTCATACAGTTTATTTACTGAATAATCATTAAATTCTGCAAAAAAAAAAGTCCTTTTAATTTTTACGCATGGAAGAATGTTGCATTTCCAAAGACTTGGTGGGAAAACAAGAATTTCCAACATTTGAACCACACTGCAGTAAACATGTCCAGCGCCTGAGGCAGACATGAAGCTACTCTTCCATATGACCACTGCCTACGGTCATCTGTACACACATTGGACATTTGGAGTCACTTCAGGTGGGATTTCATTACAAAAGTCCACTGCAGAACCACTCTGACAAGCTTGACCCTGAACTTTGCTTGGGGCTTAAAAGCTGTTGCACCAAGAGAAAGACAAAAAAAAAAACAAAAAAAAAAACGACATAGCTGTTGTGTGTAGTTAATATTGTCAGGAGATTATGACCACAAGCTATTTCCCAGTTATCACCTTTCTGTCTGAATTTAGGGAGGTGCTGCTCCAAACCTGTAGCAATTGGAAAATTGCAGAAATTTTGTAGTTGCTTAACAATGTCAGACATAAATGCTGTTTAAAGCATAACTGCTTTTTCTTTTTCTTCATCTCCTCATTGGCCACTATGTGGCAAGCGTTGTTAGAACACTTGTCTCTACAACAAGATCGCTGGTTTCCATTTGCGGTTGATCTTTCTGTATGGAGTTTGTATGTTCTCCCTGTGTGTGTGGGGGTTCTCTGATACTGCGACTATGAGAGTAGGGTGTGTGTGGGGGTTCTCTGATACTGCGGCTTGTTTACTATGAGAGTAGATTGATTGAACACTCTAAAGGGTGATATGAATGTGGGTGTAAATGGTTGTTTGTCTTTATATGTGGCACAGTGATGGACTGGAGAACTGTCTAGGGTGTTACCCCCTCCTGGCTCATAGGATGCTGGAATTCACTGCAGCGCCCCGGCAGCCCTGAAAAGGAATAAGTGGTAGATGATGGATAGGTTACTCGCCGTACATCCTATGCATTTATTTAAACCTGGTATTGACACACTACAACGGGTGAGGCAGGTGATGGGTTTGGAACTCTTATGAAGCTGCAAGTCATCTTAACACGTGGTCTTAAGAACCTCAAACCCTGAAATCAGACAATCAGGTTTTTTAATTTGATTTATTAACATTTCCTGTTTTCTATGTGCAGCATTTTGCTACACATATTTTGACATTTTCTTTATCATAAGTGTTTGATCCAATTGAACATCCCAGTCCTCACCATCTTACGCCAGGACTCTTACTCTGAATCTTACCATGTTATTCTGGTTGATTTCTAACCACTCCACTCCCTCGGACCACAGCAGCTCACAGATTTAAAGGTTAATAACGTCACAAATGCTGCCACCACAGAAATAATGCGTTGTGATATTGTGCTTGTTGTCTTTAGGCTTAAACTCTTCCACATGTGACCTTTCCACCGAGTCGGAGTGGAAAAACACAAAATATATGTCACAAATGACAGCAGGGTATGTTGGAAATAATACAGCAAATGTATTGTTGAAATTGAGAGCTTTTTCAGTGTTATCTCACAGGGTATAACCTCTAATATAATAAAATGATTTATTTGTTTGTGACAAATATCTGTAACCACACGAAAAAACAGATCCAAATTGCATTATTTGCATTAATTGATAATAACAGATAGCAGGGATTGGGTTAAACTTTGATTGATGGAGAGTTACTTTTGGCTTGTCCCTTTATCAGGGGTCAGTCTGCAGAATGACTCGGCAGAGTTTTCGCAGGAGATGCCCTTCATTCGTAACACAATCTGGGACTTAGGGACTTGGTTGTATGGTTTCTGGGACTATTTTACCTGGTTTCAGGTGGGGAACCGACCACTGCACCGTGAATAACAGAAACAGTAAGGGACAATAAAGAGTTTTGTATTCAGTACTGTAAAGACAAAAATGTTTTGTGGACTGGGAGGTGTAGTGCTTATGTAATTCACATCACAGCCTGGTTCACGTACTAATAGACAGCAAAACAACAACAGGCAGCAGGACAGGAAACAGGAAATGTATAAACCTGGCAACGGTTGCTAAACTATAATTAACAAGATGCGCTCTAATTAATCCGGTGTGCAAATTTATGCGTGTCACTGTGCATATGGAAGCTTGTGTTTGCCACTTTGTTTGAGTGTGCAAAAGCGTGAAGGGCAGGAGACTGGCCCACAAGGCATGTTGTGTATCAAATGGTGACATGGAGCCCTGTGGAAAGAAAAACACCCACAGCACACAAGCCCTGCAGACCAGCATGTGTCCAAACATTCTCACTTTGAAACCATCCAAGCCAAATAACCCAGTTTTGTTTCGGCTCAGTAGCTGAAGGACAGAAGGGAGCAGGAGAGAGCTCAGAGAAAAGTAAAAACTGACATGATGCATCACTTCCTGGTTTATTTTTTTTGAAAGTAACATGTGGTGACTTTGTAAACCAGTTTAGTAACCACTCTGTTATACAACTCCTGAGCTCTGTTACACTATAACTTCACATCACATCGTCCTTTAGGAAGTTAAAATTCTGTATTATGATTATATTCTGCATTATTCTGGCATAAAAAATAGGAGAAAGCTCAAGTAGGCAGAGCATCAGGCATGAGGTTATCAATAAACAATACAGTGAAACATGAATAACAATGAAATGACTAGACTGACCCCTGTGCCCCCCTCCACCTTTCTTCTTTAAATATGAAATGGTGTGATTTTTAGGAGCTTTGGGAGTATTAAGGTATGTAATCTGGAGTAAGAACAATGTGCAAACTCTTTGTCAACATATATATAAAAAATACACAATTAAAATACACTAATTTTCTTCCTCCAAGTTCATTTTAATGTCTACTAACACACAGGGGTGTTGCAACAAAGCAGGCAACTCAAGCAATTGCCTAGGGCCCCGAGCTGGAAGGGGCCCGAGAGACGGCTGACATTGGTCCATATATCAATGACAAAATGACTGAACTGCTTTAGACACTAAATCTCCCTCTTGCCTGGGCCCCCCCCAAGTGTCTAGACTTGCCCCTGCTAACATGCCCATGTAAATTCTCCTATGATATCATACTGGTCTTTGAAAAGAATTATGCTTAGAATCCCATTCTGTGGGTCAGGATCTGGTTTTATTAACAGCAAAACATTAGAAGACAGCACATGCAGGTGAGAAAGTTACACAGAATTACAGAAGAAAGAAACTGTTGAAGGACGACAGCAAAGTCCTCCTGTTTTATTTCTATATTTGTTTTTTTTTTTTTTAAAGACAGGGAACCATTTACATCATCATTTGTCAAAAAAAGACTTTAGTCACTGGTGTCCTGATGGCATTTCAATCTCAAAGTCTAAAGGAGTTTTAAAATGTTCACTGTGAGGAAAAGAGAGGGGGGAGTTTCTCATGCCAAAACGACTGTAGCTCAGAGCAGACCGGATATTTACTGCTTTCATTTTATTTCAAGACAGAAGCTTATTGTTTTCCATTATTACTTTCTCCAACTGGGGCTAATTTATTTAGATTAAAGAGCAGCTGTGTTTGTGATGTTTCTTCAATCTTTGGTGGAATAAAATAGGAAACACATTGTCCACCGTTGTGAGGGAAACAAATTACACAGTGATTTGGTTCTGAAGTAGCAGAGACATGTTAAGCTGTACCAACAATCATGTTCTGTTTAATAAACCAGTGTCTGTAGAGCTGTGGTGATTGGTGCATTTAAAGTGTATAACTGTCAGTATGAGCGAAAGGGCACAAAGTATGGTTCCTTTCATCAATGGAAGAAGTTTTTTTTCCCCCTTCAAATGGGATTTTCTAAGATCTGAAAGTGTTTTTTTTACAGAAGAGGCATTTAGAGCCTTAATGGCATCAGTAAAGTCCTGTGGCACTCAGTCAGTGTGACCCGTTATCTCAAGAGAAGGGCGAGGTGCGGCAGTGATCAGCGTTGCCTCACTTGTGCCACACTGACTGAAGCAGGTGCAGTTGGCGCATGGCTGTTGTTGTCTCTCTTTATATCGCCAATATACTTGTTTGATAACATGTACTAAACATGCTGATGTTCCACTGTCTGTCTAATATATTTATTGAATGGGTGTGGCATATTTAGTATCTCTGATCTGCTATGACCACATAAAGAAAATGTACAGGGTTAGGCAGAAAGGACTGAGCCTGATGGGGGCAGCGGTGAGGTTCCTGATGGACAGTGCTAAAGCCATTGGCAGAATTAGTAACAGGTGCATGTCGTTGAGTTAATAGGATTGAAAAAAAGCAACTATACCTGCAGAACAGGTTGTTATTTTTTGAATGTTTCAAATGAAAACCATAGCATTTGTGTAAGACGATATAATGCAATGAAGGACATTTAGGTAGCATCAGAAATGTAAGAATCTGACTGTTAAGGCACTGAAACAGAGCATTTGGATTAATTACTGATATTTATGCAATGCAAGAAAGAGATTTGTTTTATACATTTTGATATTGTGCAGAGTGACCTCTGTTAGTTAAGGTACCTTTGTGACATTTGAGTTGTTGGACTATGTACTTCTGTCTTCCCAGAGCTTCTGTCTTGTCCAGACTCGGTGGATTATACCTTTCCTAATGTCTTTTTCTCTTGTGCAGCCAAGTGCATCTCTTTCCAAGGCAACACACAGAAGTATATATTGGAAAAGAAAGAGCATAGAAAATCTTTACCCGCTCTCTGAAAATTCCATTTTACACATTCCAATAGTTTGGTTCAGTTTCCCGAGGAGATCTACATTTATATTCAAATGTATTATCAATGAACAGGTAATGATGCGTGCCTGTCTCTGCAGCAGAGAACATCTTGGATGTACTCGCAGGAGCGATTTAACAGAGTTGTTAAAAGCACTTGAAATTTGGGAGCCGTGTTGACATCGAACAACCTCAAGCAGCTGCTGCAGGTTGTTGGATGTGTGCTAATGATGGGGATTTTCTATTTCAGTGTAAGGATTGTGCAAATATGCAACCAGGCACTGTGATAATAATAATAATTAAGTTTGTATAACACTTATAATTATTGCTTTTCCACACAATAAGGCTCGGTGACAGGGGTAGTAATTGATAGGTGTCAAATGTCAGTACAAATGTGATTGTATCACAATGAAAGTCACAAGCTGCTCAAAGTGAAAGTATTTGCTGCAGAGGAGCAACAATCAGAGTAACTCGAATTTAGATATTCTGTACTGAAGACATTCATTTCTTCAATTTCTGTGAATTACTCTGCAGTTTAAGAAATAAAAATAACAGAGAAAAAAAACATCTAGAAGGAAGACATCTGTCCCGACAGTCTTTATCCAAGACCGATTTCTTCCACTTGGATGCCAAGAACCATGGATAACCAACAAACTGCAGTGTCCAGCTGAATATTTTATAGATGGTTTAAGTCGATTTAAACTGAATTCAGAAGCTGTTGATCTAGTTCAGCTCAAGTGCCTGTGGCTGGCATGATGGATTACACAATTTAATGTCACTAGAGGAAATTCTTTGGGGACTAAATTAAATCAGAGGTTCAAAGGTTTCACCCTTCTCTTCAGGGATTCACAGTTTTCTGTGTTTACAGTGTTACTTCAGATATTTCACATGTTAATAAAATATTTTACTAGCCCCGTTCTGGCTTCAGCAATAGCCTGTGTCTAAACATATAGAAGCAGAAGAAGGTAATCCCTGTGACTCCAGTGTGCAGGAAGTATTATTGATTCGATGCCATGAATCAATAATGGCAGCGAACCATCTCAATCCCAAGTAAAACATTTCTTCCTCCCTGTAGAAATGAGAATCTGTCAGACTTGGTCATTTTAGCAGTGAATTGACACATGAGCTTCTGACACTGAGGGAAAAAGTACCTAATAGAAAGCCTCTTTGTGAAGAGCAGTAATTTGGATACGGACCTCCTTTCTTTACCATACTTTACCCTCACATGACTCTTCACCTCTGATGGATGTCAGCAATTGCATCAAATTAAATCTGTGAGTGAAATTCCTTTCTTGCACTCAGTGGTTTTGACTCTGCAACCTTTCTCACTCCATTGAATGGCCGGCAGCACACAGCAGCAAAGGTTAATAGAACTTCAATGTGGAAAGACAGATATCCCACTGTCAGCTTTATGACCTCCCGGCATTTCCCTATACCCACAGGTATCATTCCGATAAAGTGTTAACGCAAACTTTTACCTCTTACAGAAGCAAACTTTTTATGAGGGATTATTGCCCTTAGCTGTTTGTTCTTTCAACTAGAATCGATAATATTTGATTGAATTATATTTAATCCATTGTGATTCAATATATATTTCCGTTGGAAAAAAATATAATGAATGGCTATTGACAATCATTAAACTGCAAACCTTTTCTTTCTCCTTGGCGGACAAGGTATGTCTCAAGATTAAAAAGCGTAGAATGTGATCATAGAAGGTACAAAGTCTATAAAATGCCCCTTTTTTTCTCATATTGGTCTTTTTTGCAGCAGCTTCCTTTTTCTTGGCATCTCTAAAACACCAAGTACTGATAATACAAAGTGCTTTAAAGGGGATCGTTTGTCTTTTGCGGTTTAATTTCCTTTTCCTGTGACGTTTCCTTTACCTTCTGGTTCGGTTGTGTCTAGGTGGTTGGTTGTGAGATAATTCTAAGTTTAATGCAAGTTTTCTAAAGGCTGAACTTAAAGTCTAACCTTGCAGGTTTTTTTATTGCTTAATGCATAAATATAACCTATAGTATAGTTCAAGATAAAGGAAGAAAACAACCATTAATAATTTATTTAATCTTTAGTGTAACCAAAATTAACATATATTGATTTTGCTTTCTGTTTACAGAAACATTCTGGAATTTTTCTCTACACAAAATGGTTTTAAAAGATCATGTGTATTAACTTTAAATAAGGCTATGGACCAAGTCCTTAGATATAAGGCAAAGCTGTTTAGTCAGTCATGGGACTATTGTGTCAGAAAAAAGCAACTGCATTTAATGCTTTGCCGCAGAAGACAGCTCATAGAGATACAGTTTAAAGAGGTCTTCTGTCTTCGGGGCTTTCCAGAAGCATGCCCACAGCCTTACAAACGTCTAAAAGCCACAGCACTTGCAGCCTCTAGTCGATTTTAAATGATTTTTGCATAAGCTGCATATGTAAAATGTCTCTGGCTGAGCGTGTTTTTTCCTGATGGTTTTGGTGTGCGTGGGCAGATAGAACGTTGCTGTTTTTTTGTTTCCTCTGTGTCTGTCTCTGAGGACTAAAACAACTTTACATACTGGCCATGATTTATATCATATGTTGATTTAGAAGAAATAAAAAAGAGAGTACATCAGTTGTTTTCAAAGGTCAGTTAAGTTTGTTGAAAATACCAGCTGGCCTGACCTTACTGTAATGTTCCCTTCACTTGGCTAAACCTTTACATTGGTGTAAAGTCTAAAACCTGTTGAGTACTTGAAAGCAGCTAAAATCCCCTAATTCCACATAGCTGGTATAATCTCTCACTGTACTTACCTATGACCTATTATTGTAATAAAAAAAAGGATGTGACTTTGTTGTATAGGCATAAAGAACAATAACACCAAATGAAAAAGAGTAGGAGATGAAAAAAAAGAAAAAGTAAAGCAATATTGCAGAAGCTTCAGGCCTCCAGCTCTTAATACTAGTGGGTGAATTTGGTTGCCAGGGCAACAGAGCATCTAGCATTGCAGGAGTGCTTGAATACATTTTTTATGAGATTGTTTAAAATGGTGGAAAGACGGCAATCCAGGGAGCAGCGGTGTCACAGTGTTCTTGCAGAACTACAGGAAAACTCTGACAGCAGGTGGGCACGACTTTTCCTCGAATCTCCTCTCCGCGGACGCCCGCTTTGGTGCCAGCGGTTCCCATAACGTGGCCCTGAACATTTATATAATCCTGTGAAGGTAAACAGCTCAAAGGCAAAGTAAGCAGAAGATAATCACAGAAAATCCCTGCTGTTGACAGCAAGGAGAACATTGTAATTGGCTTTTATACGGTGTTTGCTTGACATCCTAATTGGTAAACACGCAAGTGTAAAGTAAATGTCTCATGTGTTGATACTCGGAAAACACTTAATGGTAGAGGACAGTGTAAATATAACCCAGACTTTTCTTTAAGCATGTGCTTCATTGCTATACGTTATTCCAGGCTTTATATCATTGACATTAAAACACCTGATGTATTTTACCTTATTTTGTCAGATCACTGGTTAACACATGGTGTGGACTGGGTTGACAATAATGTCTCTGAAAAGAAGTATCACTGCAGAACGATGATCAAAGCAGCACTATGCAACAGGTTGAGAGAGTTACCAGGACAACAGCTGAAGTGGTGCTCTTTGATTACTAGGCTTTAGATTTCACATCTCTTCTTAGGGTACACTCACACTAGGGCCAGTTGTTTCATACCATGCTGAAGCCCAAATGCACTCAAATGACCCCAAAGGCAAGCATGCTGTTGCCTCAAATACATAGATCAGTGACTTTTGTTTATATGTGGTTAAAGCAGAGCGATCAAGATCAAATCAGGCAACTGAAAAAGCAGGCTGAAACTGCTGTCTTGTTCTTTGTGAACTGTCTTCAATGTAGTAAGCCCCCACTAATGTCTTGATCTATTGAATGTATGAGGCAGCGATTCACAGTCAATCGAGCTGCAGGCATACAAAGATTTTTCAGGAGGAATTGAGTCAATATTGGGGGACCCGAAGATTTCCACAGTGGCAAAGATAAAGCTCCTAATCCCTTTAATCTGCAAAGAATTTGAAATTGCTCCTTGATTCTAAAGCAGAGGCATTGGAGGAAGTGATGCACTTTCAGCATGATCAAGTGTATCTGCCATTCTCCTGTCCAATCCTTCACCTTTTGGAGAGACATGCCCAGGACTAGTCTCCTGGTGCCAGTTTGTGCTCGCTCTGGGGATTAATGGAAGCCTCTGAATCCTCACTAGTACCCCGGGAATTTAACTCGTAGCTGTCATTGCTACCTTCGGTCCTTTATTCTGTCCCTTTACTCTGTTTTTCACAGGCCAGAACACAGTCACAAAGATTATTCAAACACCAAATGATCCTATGCTTTATTAACTTTTACAATATTTCACTTGCTCGATGCTTCTCATTTTGGTGAAGAAAAAATTGAGTTAAAGTTAAACCACATTTATATTCAATATTAAATCTGAGGGATAAAGTTGTAAAGCCATTAGGGGGCTTTGTAACAGCATAAAAAATTAATAATTAATTTTAACCAAAGCAAAGCAGATGTTTAATAACAATATAGGAAATGTTTTTCTCTAAGCAACAAAAATTGATAAAAGGACATTTTAACAAATAGTATCACCGTGTGCCGCTTAGTGAAAACACAGACACAGCACGGAGCCTGATGGAGAATCATTGAAAAAAAAAAAGACGATGAGTATGACAGGAAATATGATGCACTAATATATTAGCCATCTCCTGGCTTTGGATTAGTTTTAAAACAACATGAATCTCTGCCGACTAAGATGCACAATGTGTCAAACGATGCCAAGAAATCATCATAGTGATGAACATTGCCCGGCATTTTCCAGCAACTGCGGGGCATTGAGAGATTGATTTCAATGAGGATCTTGACTGAAAATCAATGCAAAGATTTACATCTGGACTGGAAAATTAAACTGCGTCAAGGTTCGTCAGGAGGTTGTAAGCTACAGTTTCTGTGCTTCACTGGCATTTTGAAATTATTATCAACCGTGACCTGGCCTTCCGTCAATCACATGTCGGCTGGCTAATGTCTCCAGACAGACAGGAGCAGGGAAGAATGTCAGAAGTTGGTCCAGCATGGCCCATTAAAATATAGAACATAATAGAATAGGATCAAATAGAATAGGATGACTTAATTTACGGTTTGTGTGTAGGTAAAAAACAGGTAATTGTAAAGAAACACTTTAAACATTTTCTAACTTTAGTTCCTAACTAACCGTTGTTGATGATAAACCTAAAAGAAACAGTTGATTCCTCACAGCATGTTTTAGTTTAGTAAAGAAGCTAAAACAAATATTGAACTTGACTGAAGGGCTTCATCATTGGTCAGAAACACACCCATTAAAATCTCTTCCTCAAGTTTTAATCCTGTCAGACTGCTACCTTAACTTTTCTTGATAGGAAACTCGGACCAATGGAAGCAGTAAATGCATCTATAATGGTAAATCAGAAAATACCATTCAACCAGAAACTATAGAGACACAATCAGTCGCCAAAGTTTACCACTTACTTAAAAACATCTGAAATCCAGGCAGGGTTATTAATGCAAATATTGTGTTAAGAGGTAAAACAGTAAGGCACAAAGTTTTAAAGGTAACTGTGGATATTTCAATTCATTACATTTTCTGTCAGAAAGAATACTCTTACATTTTTTTTCCCTGAAGGAAAAATGATGACAAGTGCTGCCAGAGTTCTTTCAGTGGCCTTTCTTTTTTTTAATTCAAGATGAAAGAGCAATGCATGAAATAATGCACAACATATCCCCCAGTTGTCGGGAATACTTCTCATCTGAGTGGAGAGTGAGTTAACTGTGCAGAAGAACACTTGGCTGAAAGTCAAAGAGTAAGGCACATTGCGAATAGTAATCATCTCACAGTGGACTTTTTTTTTCTGTCACACCCTGCAGCCTCTCTGATGGATGAGCTATCAGAGGAGAAAGATGACCGATGGTATCTGAATTAACACGTTCCACCCAAAAATGACCCGGCTGCCTGTTAAGTATTACTGTATGAATTTGCTGTCAAAGGGGACACGAGAAGTGACTTTCTGTTCTGTTTAAGTGCAATCATTTGGCACAACAGTTACTGGCAGGGAAGAAGATGAAGACACAGTTAAAGTTAAGTGACACACCAGAATCCCTCACTGACACTTATTTAATTGGGATCTGTGTGAGGTGAAGGCCAATGATAAGGTTTAAAGCAATGTCAAACCTTGGATTTAGAGCTTCAAAGTAAACAAATGGCACAGGCAGAGGATTAACCATTTAAATACCAACCAGAATATATGACTGTGGCCTTAATTACTATCTCTGTGGTCTGTGGTGTGTGGCTGAGGCAGAAAGACCTCATACATCTGCATCAGTTAGCTGTCTCACACCAGAAGCATCATCAGTAAAGATTCAAGTGAGAAATGGCATTGATTTATAACAAGTGTAGAGAAAAGCCAAAGCCAGTTTATAGCAGTGACCTTCAAATGGTGGCCCACGGTCTACATTTGGCCCAGAAGCTCCCTTCTTGAGGACAGCAGCCTGGACATGTGAAAGAAGACCATTAATCTTTACGTCATGTGTGTTTTGGTCAACATATGTAAATAGGTTGTCATCTCCAAACCAAAGATGTGTTGATAAGCTGTTAGTTTGAAAAGCAATTTTATTTTTGCAATTTTTATTTTTGAAGCAGTGCAGTTATTTATTCTTTAGAAGTTGCCGGAGCCTGGATTGTTTGAGAATGGTATGTTTCAAATGTAGTACTGCTGACTCTCGCTTGATTATATGACCATACATGACCATATTGTTTCACACCATAAACCCACATCAGCCCCAGAGCCTTGATATTTAACTTGTTAAATAAATACCTTTTTGTACCGTTAAGATTAGTGTCTGAGTGTAGTGTAGAAAATCGTTTCTATTAAATCACTCTTTCAGTTTAATGTTTGTACAGATCGATGTGGAGCATATACCTTCGCTTAGATGATAATGTTGTGTCGGCTACAGAAAATACTGGGCTTTTTAAGTATTTCATCATAGGCTAAATATCTGAATGGAGCTCTGTAGTAATTTGGGAGGTCTAATTCCCATGTCTCATGTCCCACTGCTAAAGCCCTTGTAACAGTGTGAAAAACGAATCTGAAAAAGAATCTTGGGATGACCTCTCAAAGTCAGCGCTCCATCAATGTAGAATGGATACCCCTGTTCCCCTGGGCATTTCCTCAGTGAAATAAAATCTTAGATTGTTCTGATATCATTAAATATAAAAAGGTGAAGCCATTTCAAACAAGAAACATGAGACAATATTAAAGTAAACTAAGCAGGGAAAAGTTGGACAAACCCAAGCAGGTGTTTTATAATATTGTCAAAAGAGACTCTTACTTTGATTTTACTGATGCATAATATATTTGTATAATATTTATATAATATTTTATATTTATATATAAAGAAAATGCTTTGCCACTTATGAAAAAAAAACGGTCCTATAATGTTGCCCTTCTCCTTCCTTGACTAGTAAATGAGTCACATTAAGCCCTTATATAAACTGATTGTCAACCAGCTCTAATTCCTCCAATTCCTTCGGTTTCCTAAAGTAAGTCTAATTAAATAAATGTTGAGGTTTTAGAGA
>NC_024316.1:6659169-6665809 GCF_000523025.1 Cynoglossus semilaevis | reverse complement strand
TCCTGCTGGAGTATATTTTTAGGAAGTGACCTTGAGCATTTAACCATCGTGATCTGAAATGTAAAGCAAAGTAATACAATAAAATAATATGGTAAACAAATTCCTGCTTCACTGAGAAGCTACAGAAACGTATTTACCTGCATTAAATGTGTTTACAGTTAAAAAAATGTGTATACATTATCTAGAGAAATAACTCATTTTAGTAAAATACATCTCCTCATCTAAATAAAACCTCACACTAGGGGTCACTAACTAATTTTGTCGGCCAGAATTTCCAGGGACACATACCCTGGATACTCAAATGAAACAAAATGAAAATCACATTTTTGTCTAACATTATTATTTGGTGTTTATTTTGGAATCCACCATCTGCAGGCTGGTAGGACGGTTTGGTGGACCAGATTCGGCCCGCAAGCCACCAGTTGATTGATCACTGCCTTACACCTTTAAATGTTATTGTAATCATCCCCCCTACCTCTCCCCACCCCCCCACCAAAAAAAAAAAAAAACAATGACTGAATTTGTCACACCTCAGTTGTTGGGAACAATACTTAAAATTCCTCGGACGTAGATTCTGGGAATAAGAAACTCATTACACGCTGATTACCAGACAATTAGGGGTCAGAGCTGACACAGCCCTGTTCAATAGATATGTAACCTTTACTTTTATGCCAAATTATAGGCTTACAGTGATGGGATTTTTTTATTGATTTTTTGCACTTTATTTTGCAGTCATACTTGTTTCTTACATATTTTTATCTGCTAAAATGTGTGCAATGTCTGTTCTGTATAAATTCATCTTTTACTGTAGTGAAAGAGAGGGATTCTTGGGCCCAGAGAACTATGCAACAATTTCTCATATAATTAACATATGTCTTCAAAGAAAACACACAGAGACTGATACTAAGTTGCGCAGCGATAACTAAAGTGTAGTCCTGGCCCATTTGTTATTTATTGTTAAGTTGTTGATATTTTAGCTTCACTCTTTGTTCAACACACACAGGTAGCATCGGGTTGATGGTTAGAGTTTCTTCTTTTCAGTTTTACCCTATTATTTTAGAGGTATTAGTGACTGAAATAAGCCGTTCTTAAGAGTCAGGCTCTAATCTGTCTGTGGTCTTTGTTGTAATGAGGTCCATGGGGGGAGACGGTGCTTATTACATTCTCCCTGTGGTCTCTCCCACTCACATCCCTCTTGTTGGCTACTAGTCATTCCTTTACTGTTTCCTGCTGTGAGGTAAACTGAAGGGACAGCTCGTAGCTGCAGTTCAGCAGTGCATAAAGAGGAAGCCTTCTGATACAAGTTATTGTTATTCGTGTCACATGCGGGAATGCCAGCTTCACAATACCCAGGTGTACAGTATAAAAAAGAGTTGGCGTTGCATTTACTGTGAGAAGAGTCCTGAATATTTATTAGGTCCCTTATGGGTAGTAGACAAAAGATGGACTACTTGAGTTTTAAGATTTTGTTGAAAGTTTCCTGACTGTCAAAGATTAAAAACAGAAAAATAGAAAACTTAAAATTAAAATGCTTTAGTCAAATGGCTTATCCAAGCAGTATTTATACGGGATTGAACTGTGTGCTTTTAATATATGGGATTATATGTTATAAAACATATACACTATTTGTATAATATGAAATGATAGGATTGTGCACAAGAAGAGAACATGTGAACTTACTCTCACCCAGTGGACAAGAATAGCATATGGAATAAACTGCTAGTCCAACCACCATGTCAGTTTGATCCTGAAATTTTGATCGTATCACATACCAATCTTGAGTATTGGATCAAGCATTTATATATATATATATATATACACAATTGCAGCACCATAGGGTTCAATAAATTATTCTTCTCATCTCATTTAATTCCACCTGCTGCTAATGTACATTTCCATCTTGCAGCAGTCCTCTGTCTTACAATGAGCAACACAGAGAGTAGAACAGAGGGTTCATCTATTCCCCTGTCACCGGGACCTTCTTCAACAGAACTCATTCTGTCAATTATCACACCCTCTGGCCGTAATAGAAGAAAGATGTTAATAATTTATTCATTTGAGAGGGAACTTTCTAATTTGTCTGGAGGTCACAGGTCAGGCACCTGCACAGAATGAAGCTGTGGAGCTGACTGGGATTCAGTGTGATCCTCAAGGCCACATGCGTTCAGTGGTAATAATTCATAAAGATGAAATGGATCATATTGTTTATTATATGTATGATCCTAATGGGTCAGAATTTTTTAAATCAAACTGTATGATCCTAATGGGTCAGAATTTTTAAAATCAAACCAGGAACCATTTTTTTTTTTTTCCTTTTACTATACTATACTGTAGGATTCGTGTTATCTTTTACTCAGTTATAAAGAAGCTTTTAAAAATTTGAGCTGGAAACTGTTACCATGACATATTGGATTAATATATCACTTTCAGAGACCAGTGACTGGGCCAGTGAGTTCTTTAGTGACAATATATTTTCTTGCCGCCGGAGTGAAGTTGAGCCCCATCAACTTAAACCTCATCTATTAAATAAGATTCCTTAAGCTAAAGTTATTCAGCACAGACAGTACTAAGATAGTGGAGTGAGTGAGATGTCTGATTTCAGTGTTGAAGTTTGGTTCTTAGCCAGCAGTGCACTTTCAAACTGAAAACGTGAGCTTATGTTGACGTTATGCTGGTTCTGTCTAGACAGGAAATCAGTCAATTATTATGAAACACGAACAAAGGTTTTCCATTGTCATGGAATCCCTTCCTTTTCCCAGTGCTTCTAACTGACTGTGCCGACTTATATCATGTCTTGTGTGCTGTATTCAGCTGACAATGTCTTTTGTAAATATATTTTACCTCCTGCTGGGTAAAATCTCTAAATTCAAATGAAATTGAAATAAATCTGCCTTATCGTTGTTTGATATCACTTCTTGGCTATAGTATCTATTCCAACATTTACAGACGTTTCATTTCACTGGTGTTGCAGCATTTATTTCTGCATACTCTAAAAATAAACAATATTTACATTTGAGTAAGAATAGGACATGTTTCCATCCTGGCAAAAATATAACATCAGGATGAAGTCTGGCCCCAAAACCAGAGCATCTCTCAGCCTTCACTGAAAAACAAGCGAGCATGAAGGAGACTGTCTTGGCCTTATGGCTCTCCGTGGCACATCATTAGTCTGCCTAATTAGATAATAATGACTGTGCATCCCCTTACAGGCTTCTGTTGTAGCCATAATGCTAGAAGCTTCAAACCTTCTTCTCTATGCCAGGAGGAGTCAACCCGGCAGACAGAGTGCTTCAGTGATCTCTTACTCTCCTGCATCACTCTTCCTCTGTGTATTTGCGATCTGCTTCACACAAGCAACAAATTATTCCTTTCTCTGTGTTCTCAGTCGATGCTTTAGTCAAGACCAGGCTGGAACTGGACCTATGGGGTGTGTGGTAGAGAACAGAGAGTGCCTAATAGTTCAGATGGATTTGAAAAGAAGATACATATTTATTAATAGTTATATACACACACACACATATTTTAGATAGATAGATAGATAGATAATCAGCTATATACACACAAATAATGGAAGTACTGTACTAATTTTATATGTTTTGCTTTGGAGTATTAAACAGGCCATGTTAGCAATTTTAGCTTTTTGTGTCAGAGATAGGTTTGGCATTTGGAAATACACAATATTAGCCACACACAAAGATCAAGCCACGAAGCACATATGATGGAGAAACACAGAGCTGTCTCACCGACCTCATAAACAGCACCAACACAAACGTACAAGTTCAAATGAGCGTTCATGCGTGTCCTCATCAATGCAGTTGTCATGTTGAATAGATGTTGTCAATATTATGCAGCCCTGGATGTAATGATTGTGCTCATGTCGCATCAATCACCACTGTAAATATTCATTAACAAGACCTAATTACCATTTCAAAGCCAGTGATAATGGCCTCAGTGATGTGGGCTCAACTGAGGCCCCTACCCTAAATCTGAACCATTTAAATGGTTGAATTTTAACTGTGACTGTCAGTTCATCTGATGAGATGGAGCATTCCATTTCGGAAGATGGTGAGCATTTTAAAAAAAAAGAAAGAAAAAAAAAGACGATACAACTCCCTGTCTATTTGCAGGAGAAATTATGTGTCTCTGGGTTGCGGATGTAATACTGCATACCTGGTAAACAGAAGAGAAACAAGAAGAGGGTCTGATGGTGCAATCAAACAATCAATCATAATAAGGCATGAGGGAAGCAGCAATCATTACTCACACAAATCAAACATTTCAGGAGCAGTTAATCATAGTGAATATCGCGATGACGAGAAATTGTCGGCAAAATGTTTTAGTCACTGTTTTTCCTATTAAAATGCAAATAAGTCATGCATGATGCTCAGTGACGGAGAGGTGCAAGAGAAACAACAAGAAAGTCACATTTTTTCTACACCAAAGACAATAGTCAGATGTGATTATAGGTTATACTTTTACTCACCAGCTGCAGTTTTTTGTTACACAGATCCAGCCACCAGTACAAACATGTAGTTCCCCAATAATCTGACCGACTGTATCACATCTCCACAGCTCCTTTCAGGAACATTGGAGTTTCACCTGACAAAAGAAACCTTCAATGCAACAATCAGCCTAAGCCCTTCAGTATAACAGCAGCATGTCTGATGAGAGATAAGATAAACAGTTGATTGTGTCTGCAAGGAATGAGGTGATTACTGTGGTAAAGGTCGTGTTCTGTGATGCATATTAAATGATGCTGATACAGAAAGCAATGTAAAAGTTAAAACTACAGAAAGTTTAATTATTTCCTCAAAGTTCTGCTGTATGAGATTTAGACAAAATGACCTCATCAAATATACATGGAAAGGTATGGATAGTGTTGATAAGTTGGCCCTGAGCTTTATGTCCTTTTCTTATTAAAACCCCTAAAAAGTCAACATGTAAGACGGATCATAATCGAACCTCTCTTTTTTTCTGGGTCATCTGAAAATACAATATAATGTGTATCATCTAATTACAGCAAAGGTTACCTGTATACAAATGAAACCATTCAGTGCAAACGCATGTTCAGAATTGTTAGATATCGTTGTGAGGGCTCGGCCTCTGACATCTAAAGGATTTTATTGTATTATATTATTTTATTACAGCTTAGATTTCAGTATGCAATATCACACTTGGGTGGAAATATTGATCTGTGAGCAGTTATAAGCCTCACATTGCTATGCTAAATAGTTTCACTTTCATTTTCCAAGCAATGAGCACACAGCTGACATAATCTCTTTAATGGTTCTGCAGTCAATACAGAACTGATTTTTCTAATCATTTCTGCCTCTCCGTGCCTCAATGGTTTCATATTCTGTTTTATAATCCTGTCAAACATATGGCCACGGTGGAAACTGATTGTTCTGGGTTTTACTGTCACTCTGAAAGAAACATCACCCTTTATTTTTCCTTAATTCTGTCACCTTTGACATCTTAAATACATATAATGTAATTTGCTGTATTTGGAACACTTTGCAAAACGCAAAACAAACTCTCCTTGAAACTCCTTAATTTGATAATGCCAATAAAAAAAATATATTCGAAATGACAAAAGATAATCAAATCATTTTAATTTTCTGTAAATAATCGGTAAGTCCACAATATTTGATATTTTTTTCTGTGATTTCTTCTGTTCTATACTCACACAAATTAACCCAAAGAAAGAAAATGATACGTGATCACACATGGCATGTGTTTTAATTTGATTTAACAACTGACATTTATGAACTTTACCTGTTATTGACTGAAAACATTTGCCATTTGTAAAGATCCTATTTCGTTTTGATTCTTCAAAATCTTTTAAAAATTACTGCTACCTTATGTTTAGTGTATTGTTGGTAGCTTTACTTTGTATCCCCTGTATTCACAAAGGAACTACGAAAAACCATAATTGTCAAAAATGTTGCTGTGAAAGGTAAATATTGTGTTTAATAATGCAATGTGGAAATCACACAAAGTAAATGGAAAACTGGTAATTCATTGTTGATATCACTTCAGGTTACAGGAAATTAACTTTTGAAAATGACTTGGCATTAAGAAACAAACATTCCATTGCCCTCAAAGTCTTTTGATCCTTTAGCTTACATAATATAGTTAAGCATGTTAAGTTAAAACCATGCTTCTCTCCCTCTCTCACTAATTTGCATATAGTTAAGCATGTTAAGTTAAAACCGTGCTTCTCTCCCTCTCTCACTCACTCACTAATTTGAATCTCCCTGCCAAGTAAGGCCAGGAGGAATCTGACATTCAAGCTCCCACAGAGCGCAGAGAACACCCCCCCCCTCCCCCCTTCAAAAATATAATTCGGGGAAAACATGAGCAGATAAAGTGGGATGAATACACAAACCGTGGGATTCACCCCACTTTGTTATTATATTAATGCATTATTTAGCACATGCAGAAATGAAGGCACTGGTGGTTGTGGTGGATGAATATCAGGGATTAGTGAAGGAATATAAGGCAGCAGAGGTGGTGGGGAGGGGGGCGCTATAACTGTGTAAATGAAACCACAAGAGCTGAATTTTAAATGGTGATATGAATTATTCATGACTAATCACTTCTGGCGGTGATTGCATGAACACAAATTGGAAGCGGTGAG
>NC_024316.1:6651771-6659139 GCF_000523025.1 Cynoglossus semilaevis | reverse complement strand
AAAGACCCCCTTTAGTCCCAACCATGTAGTTGATACAGAGAGCTGGAGGTTGGCTGTTGATTAGAGGGTGCGAGGGCATCACTATTCTATAAAGTCAATACAGATCGACACTGGAGGATGAGGGTCAACAGACCAATGAGTCCTATACAAGGATTATAAACACCAATTATTAAATATTATTATAATTTTAGATTAAACTATCCTGCTCCTGACATATTTAAATATTATCGTCTGAGAGCCTTTGACCTAAATGCTGATTTGCTTATGATTTTATCAATGTGGATGATTCAGAGGTAGAAAGATAGAATATTAATTAAATAAAAGACTGACAATGTTTTAATAGCTGGATAAACTAAACATTTAATTCTGAAAATAGATAAAAACTAGAGGTATTTTGATTAATAAAAGAAATACACACAGAAGTATTAAATCATGTGTCTGAAACCATTCTCAAAACAATCATCAGCAAATTTAGTTTAGAACAGATTGGTTTCGTCTTAAATTAAAACAATCATAAAAAAAAAACCAATTTTATCATTAATTAGGGGCAAACAAGGGAGCACAGTGTGATGGTTTACTGCTCCTTCCCTTACTGGAAGATCATTAGTTTGATCCTAGTTAGTAAACAATGTCATCTGATTTTCTTCCAAGTAGCATAATAGGACTTCTCCCAGCGGTCTACACCTACAGTAATTTAGAAATCAGGTTATACTGGATCCAAGCTGACAAAAACTTAAAATTCCTTTCAAGTTTATAATAAGAATGATAAATATTAGTAATCATAATAAAGAATATTGGTAATAAAGGATTCTGATAGGAGGTTATCTCGCTATACAGAGATACAATATTGCATTTGCAAATTGTGCAAACACCCAGATGACATGTCAGGAAAAATAACTAAGAAAACAAAAACTCAAGAAGAGACTCAGGCTGAGACCCATCTGAATAAAAAGACAATATTATTTCCTGAGATTTAATCACAGATTATGGAATACCTGCAGTTATCTCACAGGGCCTCTATCACCTGCAAGAGAGCTAGTGATGTCAAGTTTTCTTAAAGAGTCTATGGTTAAGTCAGAACAAAGCATTTGGACAAGGACACAGGTTCCACCTTAAACACTCGCTCAATCCTTTATTGAATTCTTGCGCTCCCTTCCCTCATTTTTACGTGTCATCTTCATATGTTCCTGTGCTGCACCGGGGACAGTGACATTTACATATGTATATTATATTACATTAATCATTCACATACCATAAGTGTTGTCTTTGATTTATGGCAAGTGTCCTTTAAGTTAAAGAAATTAGGAATTTTTCCTAGGCAGACACTTCAATTACTGACTAGTGTTTTCCTGTAGAGGGCACAGGGGAGGAGAAATGGGCGGGGGGGCATACATGCAGCCAAAAGTGGTTGAATAATTAAAGTCGGCTCAGAGGAGGGGTTTGCATACTTTACCACATTATGGTTGGGGTTGTCGAAGGAGTAGATGTGACAGACTCCTTCCTAATTCATTGAAATGACACACTTCCTCCCCAGTGATGGCCATGATCTAAAAATACTCCAGAGGTCGTTCGCAAGGCTTATTACAATCAATACTTCTTCTCGGCCTCATTCCCTCTCTGCCCAGCTGCTCCCAGGTGAGATTCAGCCTTGCTCAAATCATCACACGACCAAGGGACAGTAGGGTGAGGGGGTCCAGTTTATGTATGAGTGAAGCGTTTGAGGGTCAAACCCGGACGGCAAACGGTGACAGGAAACAGATGGTTGATTTGACATAACAGAGGTCAAAAGGCTGGCACGTGTTGCGGTCAGGACTCAAACCAAAATATCTGTTTGTTAAAAGATGACAGATTGGTGCTGATTAGAGATTAGCAGAGTAGCAGCCTGTTAATGCTCACTGCACTGACATGACAGATGTGAGGATTTGATTTCACTAGGTGTCACCTAGCAGCAGCTGTTTTTCCACCTATATCCATTAATCTAGCATGTATTAGTGATATTTAAGTGTTTATTAAAAGATGATTGGTTTTGGAACACAAATTGGCAATACTCCTAATTTATTCCAGGTGGCAGCACATGTCGAGCTGTCAAAAGTAATCCTTAGTCAAGGTGCAGTTTATGAAAGGTTCTCAGAGTCAGCCTACAGAAGCTCTGCAAGACTTCATATAAATGCAGGTGGCTGTACTGGTAATTGGCCTATTTGCAATGGAAACCATACAGAGATAATCGTCCTGGCTTATGCTTCACGACGTGATGTTGTATGATGCCCACCGCTCTGTGGGTACATCCATTTGTGACACAGGGAGCATCAGAAGTGAGCACTTCTTGGAGTAAGGGGTCACTGAGGACGCTGCAGGGAGGCCAGTGTAGCAGACAGGACATCTGATCCACTCTGTGGTTTAAACATACGGTACAGATGGTTTGGTTAAAAGAGTATCATTAGGCAGTTGCGCAGTCAGAATAGTAAAGATGTCGCTGTCAATGAACACAGTTTTTTTGTTGATTCATAGTCAGTATGAATTAAAAATCCCTGGTCTTAGACTGAACACACACTTTTTTTAGAACAGTGCTTTTCTAGCAGGTTGTGACATCTAGAGTGTATATCCTGGCCTGAATCAGAGTATGATTCACTGCCCCCCTTTGCCATTGTTATTCTTTTTTTTTCTGAGGGGTTACAGCATTGCCACTTCCAGCAGATGGCGACCGAGAGAAATGCATTTGTGGTATAAGGCAGTCCCTCGTCCAACCAGGATTAGGCATCAAGAGACTGAAAAAAACAGTCTATCTTATTTCACAGCTAGACACTTTAAACTAAAAGTGAAGCTTTGTCCTGAATTCAAAACACAGTTTTAACCTTCAATGGGTTTTTCTCAGCTCTTTAGAATTTGAAGGCTTTTCCTAATTATAGATACAAATTAAAACAAGATGCTTTGACAAAGAGTGTTGTCACCAAATGATTCAGAAAAACTTGTCTTTGTCTCTTGTATTTTCACTAATATAAAATAATATTATTTTGCTAACTGTTACACTATGGAACCGACTTGTATTGTATATACATAGCATCTTAGGAAAAAACCACCAGGAACATTACCAAGCAGATAATAGTTACTAAACTGTACAGAAGCTTGTAAAACCAAACAATAGAGTCAATAGAACAAACAAGAACAAGTGCTGTGCAAGAATGATTCCCCAAAAAAGGCAAATGAAAGCAATTCTTTCTTCATTTACCGTTTAATCCTTTGCAGAGTTGTGAAGGATTAAACGATACTTTGGTCAGTGTCTAATTAACCTAATCCTGCAGCTTTTTGGACTGTGTGAGAAAAATTAGAGAGAGGGAAAGAAAAAAACTCACAGGTTGAGCCCCTGCGAACCCTGATACAGAAATATTACCAGTTACCAACCGCCATTAAACAAGTACTCATCTCACTCCAAGGCAACAGCATTATTCACTTATCCACCAAGTTCTAACTATTTTTGTTCACATTTACATATGCAAATTACAGCTTATTATATTACCCTAGATAGATCTACAGTAATAGTTGTAATTCTAAGACCATTATGCATTAGGCTTCAAATATTTAAATTTTGGGATTTCCTTTTTCAGTTCCAATGTAAATAGAGGCCTAAAGTTTCTTTTCTCCAATTTAACTCTTATTAAAAACATTTTTTAGCGTCTTTCCAAAAAACAGCTCCATTGCCCTTTTCGTAGTTGGACGAAATAAAATTCTTATGTTTTTCTACATTAGCCATGACATTCAACGTAATTCTTTTATAAGGTAAACAATCGTCTCCTAAGGTCTAATCTCTGCTGTGAAAGTCACTCGTAAGGCTGGGGATGTTTATTAAAAAAAATAAAAATCTTCTGCCAGTTAAACAACAAGTAAGAAAACAGAAAAACAGATTTAGCAGAGTTTGCATCATCCATGCCCTGACAGTTCACACAAAAGTGTTATAATTAAGCTGAATATTGTTCAGTTACAGTCAAATCGTCTAGACAGTGTAATTTCCATGCAGTTACCTTGAAATTAAATACAATTTTATAAAGCCTCAACCTATGAAGACAATTAATCTCTAATTAAAAGTAATCCACAACATCTTATTGATGCACATTTAACAAAAAGACGGACTAGTCTCATCCTGAATATTAAAACACTGACAGAGTAACGTTGGCCTGAGGAACTACTTGGTATAGGAAGATACGTGAAGCTTCTTCTGTTCCTGCTTCTCTCTGACAGCAGTTACACTCTTCTCCTAATGCAGCTGTCATACATATCTGTCAAACCACTGTGGGCTTCACGTAGGACTCCAAGCCCAGCAGTTTTTTTTTTTTTTTTTGTTTGTTTTTAGTTTTCTTTATGTTTGTTGTTATTGATACTGCTTTGACAAAAGTCACTTTCATCTCTGCTGCACAGGGATGTTGCCTTCCTGTGGGACCCTCTGCTGCACAGGGATGTTGCCTTCCTATGGGACTGCCATAACATCCTTGTATCTGACTAGAGTTGATGCTAATCAGTGCATGGGCTGATGTTGCATTCAGGATGGTCTGGACTTCATAAAGACAGTCCTGCAAGTCTTAACAAGACCTACACCGGGTGTGACCAATTTTTTCATTTTTCATTTTTTTTCAGACACCTTGTGGGCACCTTATTTTGGAATGGGCTGGATTGGAAGGTTTGTTGTCAATAGATGATCACTGACCTACACAGTTGTGTCATGAAACAATAAATGTCCCCATATAAATAATGCTCATGATACCATTACAAGTGCAATGCACTTCCCAAACAGATACCACTCTTACTTCAATTCACATGCTTTGAAAACATTATAAAATCAGGCCTGTTATAGCCTACTTTATTTATCAACTAAACAACTTTTGTCTTTTGTTCCAATCCAACAGTATTGTATAATTGGATACAAGAAGGAAAAATGTTCATGTACAATGTACAAAAACAACCCTGTGTTGAGGTCAAACTACCCCTACAGTAGACTTCATGTCCAGTTATAAGAAAACAAGTTGTTTTGTACATCAAGACATTTCCACCCAGTGGAACATCCTAAGATCACTAAATTCTGTCAGTATTATGACCAAGCCATTGCTTTCCTCAAGGACACCTGTGTCAACCCTATAGTGACCTCCAACAACAGAGCTAAATGATAAAATCAACCCCTTGGAGACACTGATAAATGTGGTGCTGTCATACAGTGATACTATATAGTATATCACACTCTCTCACCATATACCTTTTCTCCCTAAATATTGTATGCATGCACTTGTTCCTGAAACAAGGTGAATTTATGACCAGAGCCAAACAGGAAGCCCTGGTGAGTTCCCACTCAACAACTTTGCTAATGCAAGTGATACCATTTAGGCCATTTCCCTGGAGAGGGCCGACCAGCTGTAGCGTTCAGCTGAGCGTCTTATGTAATAGAAAGGTTCAGTCTGTGACAGATGGTTCTTAGCGCAGCCTTAAATCCACAGCCTCATTTATATACTGCCCCTCAAACCTCAGAGCTTCTACTCACTTGCACTTTTTACGTTTCATTCTTTTTATTTGGTTTGTGACAAACTGTTCAGGGAGAACAGTGTAAACGGTTTAAACAGAAAGACAACATTGACTTGTCAGCACCTGGAATTGAGACTATCACAGTAGCTGTCAGGTATGTTACCTTTTAATTTAGTGATGATATGAGAAGGTTGGTTTGAATGTAAAAAACCCTTTGCAAACAAAATAATGCAGAAGACCAGTCTTTATAGATCAGCACCTGGAAGTAAAACACCTATTGAATGTGGTTAAATATTCAAATACATACACTCGCTCTAACACCCTAAACATGCCGACTGTTTGCTGCTTCATGATGTGTTGAAATTGTTTGCAGTGTGATATCGAATAAGGGTTAACTTTACCATTTCTGTCTGGATATGTTAGTGTGACGTATTTCCCTTCAACCTCAGTAAGGTAACCTGTGTGCTGTGAAAAAGCTCTTAAAAATAAGGTGTGTCATAACAACGTTTAAATCGTTTAAACTGTGGATTAACAGCGATGTTCTAATGGGTTGGTTTCTGTGCCTTTACTTTTAAATTAAAATGAACCACTGCTTGCGTCGCCCACTTCTAAAACAGGGGAAGACCTTAGGGTGGCTTTTGTAACCATGGCAACAGTTGAGCACCGACAGGGAAATGACTGAACAAGAGGAAGCACCAGAAGAAAAGTCGAGAGCCAAGAACGAACCTGGATATTATGAAGCAGAGCAGTAGTTGAGTTGTTGACTTCATGTTAATAAGCAGAAAAACAAAAGTTACAGCCTCACTGACTGTCTCCCTCATGTTGTTACAGTTGACAAGCAACTGCTTGTGCCCCCAATTCTTACATAATGCAGCCTGTGTTCTGTTAGCACTGCACTAAATGAGCAGCTTTGTTGAGATTTCAGGTTGTACAAGATAGTGATCTGGCATCCGTGTGCATGTACAGCAAATGGCAGAATCTCACAGGGTGCTATGTGGGTGGTAGACAGGCACTCCAGGGACACCAATATGTGTGCCAAAATCCTGACAAAATGTTGAGACAAATAATAAATACATATTATTTATTATATATATATATATATATATATATAAATATATATATATACATATATGTATGTATATTTTTTTTTCTCAAAGCTCGAAACCACCATTTTTATATTCTTGGCCAGTTTGTGGCATTGATGTGACTTTCAGTACATTTTTACTTTACTTTATTTCATTTTTCCTTGGCTTGTTAGAGTTTCTTTTTTTAATCCACATGTGCAGCAGGGGAGTCACAGATGTCTTTACTGAAGTTATTAAAATTCAGATTCGCACAGATTTTTAGCACCTCTGGCCATGTGAACACAATCAATAATGTCATTACCTTTCAATTAGACACAATCACACTGAGCTCATTAGATTAACGCTGCAGTAATACCCTTCAATAAAACACCGTCTTACAAGTCAGAGAATGGAGCTGCCTCCAGAAATATGGGCTTCAATATGTTGCTCTGCATTAATTGGACTATTTTGATGATATTTAGTGCACTTTACATTTTTTGTTGAATTCCCTTTCCTATACAAATGTATATATAAATCTGTATACAAATTTAATTTTGATGCAGATTTGCTTGGAATTTGTGTGTGCTCACTCAACAATACAGACCATTGCAGGAGAGATTTAAACCAGAAAAGCCTGCACTGCTTTCACTGTTTACTGCACAATTTACTGCAATAAAACATTACATCAAATATAAAACAGAGAAGGCTTTGATCATCAAATCTGTGCTGTGCTCCCATGTTCTTTGTTATAACATGGAAGCATCCAAATACTTTCTTAGAAACTTTGGAACCAGGACGAGGT
>NC_024316.1:6640640-6651740 GCF_000523025.1 Cynoglossus semilaevis | reverse complement strand
AAAGGCGTTTTTGGTAAATATTTTATTTTCTGTCAACCTTTGAATCTCATCTGCACAGTAGATTTAGATCGAGTTAATTCAATTGTCTCTACAGAAACCAGCCGGATAACAAGTGTTGCCTTTTTTACAAAGACCTAGTTTTTGTAACGTCAGTCTTGAACGTGAACATGCAGCAAAGCAAAACAAGGAGGTAATTCCCAGGAAGAAATGTCTTAACAGGGACATCTGTGAGACATCTGTGGGACATCTGTGGGCTCTATTGGCCAGAACCAGAAAAACAATTACTTACATAAGACACTGACATGTTAAGACAGGATTTACATCAACAAACTTTAATTCTCTATTTGTGTGGATTCAGTTTTACACTCAGGCATTCTGTGATTTTTAAAAAAAGTCTTTCTTCTATTATCGTTCTCCCACACCCCAATATAGCACTTGAACAATGAGTATAAAAGGACGAAGACTGACTAAATATTTAGCTTCATTGCATTCTAGACCTGTGGTGGGCAAACTTTTTGGCTCACGGGCCAGAATCAGCTTCAAAATATAAGTATAAGGCGGGCCAGTTAGGTATTTGGTCTGATGTAGAATGATCGGTGAAATAATTTCAATAAAATGTATGAGAACTCAAAACTTTCAAAGATAATTTTGCACATTTGATGACAGACATTACTGTTGCTTCGTTGTAAAGCATGAAACTTAAAGCTTGACATCAGTTTTTACCGTAGCTCTACCAGTTTTTGGTGAGATGGATTAGGAAGCCAAGAGGGCCGTCTCTGTTCCACGGGAGGATGGATTGAAGAGAGTTATCCCAAAATTTTGTACTCAAATATTTTCAGTCTACAGTCACAATGTGTTTGACCAGTGTGTCAGTTGGCTTGGCAGTCCTATGTTTACTGAAATAATATATTGAACAAACGTTAAAACATACGATATGTAAAACAAATTATTTAGAAAGAAAAAGAAGAAAATAATCTATATTTACATTTGACTCTTTTCACTGTTTTAAACTTCTGGCATCTGTTTACATATTTAAAAAATATGTACAAATATTTTCTTTAAACAAGACAAAGGAAAAATAGGCATAGGACTTCTAGAGAGTACAAAATATATTTATATACATAGTTTTGGTTATGGTTCAACTGAGTTCACTGTAATCGTTGCTCGGAGGATAACAACTCTTCACCTAACCACCCACTATTTCGATATCCATTTATAACATTTTTTTTGCTGTATTGCAAAAAAAAGTCCCTAGAATGGCAGATGTATAATGTGGTCATAAAACTTTAGTATAGAAATCATGTCTCGAATGTGTCCACAAACACACTGCTAAAAGTTTGTCTCCTACCCAAAAAAAGTTACTCCACAGACGACAGTAACCGCGGCCACAACAAACGTCCTTTCAAGCTTTTCTCTACGTTTTTACTCCATGACTCTTTTTTAAAATGTTTCACTTTTTTATAACCTCTGTCAGTGAAAGAATTCCCAGCTGTATACATATTTGCCAAAGTAACCTTGAGACAGAGGATTGTGTTTGTTGATGGCTTGTACTGTGTAGCAGCTACAGAGAAAACAACCTCATGGTGGAGACTCAAAGACACCGAAGGTTATTTTTTTATTCTAAAAGAAGAAAAGAAAAAAAAGTTGTTTATTTCGTGTAAGGGCTTTCATACATTTTGCTGCTGACTCACTGCCTAAATATAACAGAAACCAAAATCCATGTTTATTTATTTATTTATTTATTTAGAGTATTATGCAGTCTCACTGCCTTCGGCATCTCCTTTGCCCTCAGGTGGTTTGTTTATGCACTGGAGGTGTATAAAACTGTGTCTTTATTCTGTGGGTGTTGTCTGTCTTTTAACTGTAGAATGGGAGTCAGGGAGTGGATGTGATACACGTCTTCTTTTTGACCATCTTAGGAGATGCCTGGAGAGACTGTAGCTGGAGTAAAGGGGAAACACCTGTGCAGATTTGTTGTTATGGCATCTCACCAAAACGATACAACTACGTCTGACCACAGGGATACACACACCTCAACAATGTAGGTCTTTGGTTCATGTGCACATTAACTCCATTGTTAAAAGATATGGTCTCCACTTTATTTATTTACCCTGCTACTGAGAGAGTTACCAACTACGCAGCTACACACTGCATTCTGAGCTGTTTATTTATCTATTATTAGAAGAAAAGGCAGGCCACATACTTTTTTTTTTGCACACCAAAAATAAAATCCCTGCATGGCACCCTGTGAAGTATAAATAGACTTGGGAGAAATATGAAAATGATTTAAAAGGAGATTAGTTGGGGCTTTCCTGTGTTGAGATAGAATTTTCCAACTTTCAGTTTCCAGGATTCCTTCATTGCTGCCACGGGAGGCGACATTAAGTATGTGGTTCCTTTGAGGCTTGAACCCAGAAGTTTTATATTATCTGTCTTTGTTCACTTGTGTTCACAAGGTTTGTTCTCATAGTCCAAAGAGGAGGTTAGGTTGATTGGACACTCTAATTAGACCATAGGTATTCATCTTAGGGTTAATTTCTGTTTGCCTCTATATGTGGACTGGTGAACTATCCAGGCTGAATCCCCCCTCACCTAATCCATGTTGGGATTTCCTTTAGCTGCTAGTATGAGTCTTCAGAAAACTAGAAAATACAAATCTAATGAATTTTGATGTGATAAAGTACAATTTAAGGTGTTGTGTGTATTACTGTATTAACTAATTTATCAATAATGCTGACAATTTTAACAGCCAGTATTCTGATTGTTCATAGGTTATTGGCTGTGAACACAGACACAGATAAAGAATGGATTACAATACAGTTGGGCTGTTGGCCAGTAACGATTTATTACTTAATGGTGATTCAAAAATAATTTCTTTGTGTCCAGCAGTTGTTGAGAAGACAGCGCAGGTTTGTTTAAATGATGTTCCGCCCGGCCTTAGTCAACCGTTCCAAGAATTAAAAGGTACTATTCTGTGAAATGATTACCTTAAATGAGGTTGAAAAGAGGAATAATACTCCTTAAGAGGTGCTGGGAATTGTTGAGTGATGGTTGTGAGATGAGGAAGCCTCACGAGTGACATCTGAAACTTAGACACAAACCAGGAAGTGCATCCTGACTGACACACCGGGGGGTTGATAGTCACAAAGCAGATTTGTTTTTGATTGTTTCCTCTGGAACTTTAAATAAAAACCTTTTGTGTTTATGTGTAAAACTGGGCCTGTTTATAAATAAAAACTTCATCTGCTGAACATGATTTTCTAGTTTTTGGATTAACTTTGTTTCAAAACCAAATCAGTAAATCTTAAGAGTCAGTGAAATGATGAGGAACGATTCTTGCCCTTGATCAGTGCATTGATCACGCTGGGATTGAATCATAAACCTTTGAGTGGAGAATGGACAATGTGACCTGCCTATGGCTTTGTGTTACTTCCTCCAGGGATGATACATTTAGACACCAAATGCCTCAATCTCTTCATTTTAAGATTCTTCTTCTTTCTTTTTTGTTCTCCATGTGCAATGATGACAGGATGTACCATAAATGTATCAGTGATTTGTTCCAGAGGTAACGTGACATTTTCTTTCTCTTCCCTCTCTCTCTCGTCTCCTCTCCATACAGTATATGTAATTAATTTCATCCTAAGATGGCGAAAAATGTCAAAGTCAGACTTCTGACCATTGGACCATGTGCAGCTCTCCGTAGAGACCAGAGGAATCTAATTTAAATATAACTTATCCTGTGATTGATTACCCTGCTCGCTATATAATTAGGTGGTCAGCCATGGGCTAATACAATGTAAATATATTGGAGCAATTCCCTTTAGCCTGTATGGAGCCTTATATTGACCACATTAGCTATGTTCAACCACCTGTAGACACTCTCATGTATTGGAAAACAAACAATAATCATTGTTATGGGGATCATCTCCTAATCCATCTCCTGCAGCCTGGACTCCCCTCTATAAATTAATTTATAGGTTTCATTCCTATGCACTGCAATTGATTTTCAGTGAAGTGACATTTGTGATACCTTTGCACCTCCACAGCAACAATCAAGCAGATATTTTAAAGAAGATAAATATGACTGTTTACTCATAGCTTGGAACAATCCTTTGCTCCATTCAAGCAATAAAACCCTGGAGAGAAATAATACAAGATGAGAAGGACAAACAGACACAGCCTTTTTCACATTCAGGGTTACATTGATGGGATGTAATGTATGTATTCAGACAAACAGTCAAGATGCCTTCTTGACCTGAATTTGGCAGGAGTAAATATGTTCAGCCTGGAACAGATATTTATCATCCTGAGCTCAAACTGAGGTCCTGATTTGTCCTGAGTGGCTTGTTTTTAAAAGTTTAAAAGTTAGTTACATGGGTAGAAAGACAGATAGAAGATAAGAGCAATGATAAGATCCTCCAACAGTGAGTCTTTAAACCGGAGTGCTGAGCTCAGAATGCAATTTATCCTAAGTCCATACCTTGCAGATTATAAAAAGAAGTCTGTGCAAAAAAATCTCTGATACAGTATGGGACTGAGCTGTCCATGGTGCTGATTTTACCTTTTTTTTTTTTTTTTTTTAGAATTGTGAAATTTGACATTTGTTGTTTAAAATTGTGTCACGAGACATCGAGCCCTGACTGCTGAAAACATTGCAATGTTAGATGTGAACACTGTGTTGTTCCCTCACGTTTGTCACATTTGGTGTCTGCCATAAAAAGTAGACGAGGCTCAGTATAAAGTGCATGTGGAGCGTATTGATCAGGAAAAAACTAATGTGCTAAGGAAATCAATTCTGCAAAAAATATAAAAACAAAAGGTCAAAACTGATTTCCATCAACAATGTCAGCACTGGGGTGCTCGGTGTTGTCTTCTGAATGACAAAATCTTTTCATGCCAACTGGAGACATTTATTTTTTTGTGCAGACTGATGTCAGCCACTGTGACAGGGGGATAAATGCAGAGGAAAAGCTGGGGCATGATACCCAGCAGCACAGAGGTGCCTGTACATCAAAGACAGAAGCAAAGCAGGTTAGGACACAGGGACAAGCTTCACTTCTGACAGTTCTCCACAGTGGGTCTCACTGTTTGACCTGAGATAAATGTTTGGTTCTTTCAGACAAACAAATGTCAAAACTAAACTCCTGTCAGGTGTTGGCAGGGCCAACAATTCAGGGCTCAATACAATTTCAACTGGTAGAGAGCACTAAATAAGAGTGTTTCCCATGTTAGTTAGTTTTATTTTTGTAATTTTAACAATACTGTTGAGTTTCCTGAACTGTTACCAATACAGTTGTTAACAATATTATAGCTAAAAAAGTACAGTGAATAGCCTTTCTTATTTGTGCTGAGCCAAGTTTAACTACAGTATCTAAAAATGAAGTTTTTATTTTAACACACACCCGCATCATCAAAAGAGTGGAAGCTAAATGCAATTATATATGTATGTATATATAAATATAAATATACTTTTTTATTGAGCTTAAATTAAAAGCACTCATCACTTGCTTAATGAGTATTTATGTTTAAAAGCACTCATCACTTGCTTAATGATAATAATAATAATTCCTCTGTCTTTAAATGCAGTTTTATGTGCTTTTTTATTGCTTATCTTAAGGCCTCTTAGAGTCTTCTGTTTTATATACCAAAGTTTAAATTTGTTAAAAACAACGATCTCATGTCGGCTGTTGTTAGACAAGGTGTTTCTTCAGTGATTTGTGTTTTCTATTATACATGGACCAATGACAATGTAAGACCATTCTTTGATAATCTATTGGCATTTACAGCTGTATTTCTTTCTGGTCATATCTTACCAGCACCAGTACGGTTACTGCAGTATTAAGTGTCGTCTGTGGTCTATATTTCTTTTAATTTTTGCTACTCAACTTGTACATTGTAAATTGTATATCTTAAATGGTCGTCTTCATCAGCTTTTTCATACTGTGTGGAGCCACTAAATGAAACAAACAAAAAAAAAAACACATGAAGCACTTTCTCTGAGAATAAGTCTCTTCAACTTTCCTGTGCACTCAAGGGGGACATTGTGTGTGTGACACCATCTGCTTGACTATTCAGATGTTCATTAAAAAATTATACAGTGCACAGGGAGTAAGAACCTGCTACACCTTATCGCCTTTTATATATTTAAGGTGTTAATGTATGGCACCGTGACATCCTCAAGGTATTTTAATATCTACTGTAGGTAAGGATACCCAGCTGGATTCTATAAGTACACGGATGATTATCTGGGCTTAAGTAAAGGTATAACAAAAACAGGGTCTGTTTCTTAGCATGTATTTCCATGGTTGTGATGATTTAAGAATAATGTCTTTCTTTTCACGCACATAACGACTAATTCATGACCTTATAAAGCCATATGTATCATATTTGCTACACAGGATTCACAGAGAAAATCTGCCTCAGGGTTTTCTATGTTTTCAACATGTTTTTTTGTATTTCTAATGAACATTGTTGTGAGCAAAAAGCTGCCAAAAAGACTAACATATCAAATGGTATACAAAAATATCTCATAAACACAATTAAGTGGCTTTTTAATCTTTAATCTCTGAATCTCTGAAAAATCTTATGATTGTTTTTTATTTCTATATTTCCACAGGAAGTGTTGACACAACACTTAATTTAAGGTAATACTTTACTGTAATATAACACTTTTGTGACACATCCAAACTGTCAAAATCAGTCAAAAACTTCAATCCTGTCAGAGAAAAAGTTCAACCAAGTTACAAAGAATAAACAAAGATCTAATAAAGAAATAAAATAAAAACCATATATTCCCCATATTTGATTAAATCAATCATAAAGTAGCCTCTGTCGTCCATCTGTTTCCCTGAGTAATTTAGTGGAAGAATAACGACCTGCGGTACTGTATGCTTCCTGACACAGTATTAGCCACAGCCAGCCAATTAAGGAGGCTGAAGAATCTAATGTCATCACTCACAAGGTCAAAGAAGCAAAATGAATTCCACAGTGTTAGCAGAAGAACACACACAAACACTACATGAATACACAGCACATCTGGATGGAAAGCAGGTCTCAACCCACACATGCACCCTGTCAATTAAAAGTAACTGACATGTTTTCCACCGAGAAAACTTTACTAACACCAACCCACACACACACACATGCAAGCACGCACACACATACGCACCCCCCCCCCCCCCCCCCCCCCCCCCCCCCCCCCCCCCCCCCCCCCCCGACTCTCAAGGGACCACTAAGAACAGAGCCTTCAATCTTAAAATAAGCCTGAAGCTATGAATTATATTCTGTAATGCTGCCCACCATCGATTAGTTATATCTGCTGTGAAAGCTATCAACTGCTTAAATACAAGACAGAGGATCAGAAGTTGAGAGGACGTGAGTCCTTTGGTGGAAGATGGATGACTCCTGAATGGGTTTAATCATTTATTGTTACGGCTGGGTGAGAGAACGGAGTCAGAGGGTACGAGAAGACGCGCTGTATCTACAATATACTGTATGTATCATTGTACCTTTACGACGGGAATATCTTGACGTCAGCGCCACCCCCTGACATTAGACCTCTCAATAAGATAACCGGCTCAGCTGTCACATTAGAGAGAATGATAGATTCTGTTAATAATTTACTAGAGTCCCTGAGGATATGCTGCAAATTGAATCAGTCTTTGGAATGAGGAAGGTTCGTGTTCATGTTCCTCTTCCTGTTCTTGATGCTGTTGTGATAATCACATGCCTAATTCAGCATCAAGCATCAAATAGCTTTATTTTGGGATGACTTTTGGTTCAAGTGTCAGACTTTAGTCTGGACAATGATCTAAACATAGAAACTTTTTTAAGGTTAATTGTTTATATCTGATGATGAATTATTACCCCAGGAAGTTAGTTTTATAATGGGACTGATTATTAAGTTGGACAACTACTGTTTAAAAAATGAGAACAGTTGAGAGAATTATAACTTTAAGGCGAGTTGGAGATGAGAGTCACGGTGTTTCTATCATTAACATACTCGTTTTTGGTGCATTTTAGGACCAACCTCTGTTACACTGCAACCATCACCAAAGTTGGTGGCGATACTTCAGCTCTGTCTTCTCACAATCCCTGTTGAGGAGAATGGTAATCACTGCAATTAATGTGGTTCTAATTAGGTCTTTACTTGCTACTGAGCACAATACTGACAAATTAATCCATGCTTAGATAATAAATCTCATTTGACAGAGTGCAAATCATTAGCCCTGTGACCCAGTGACTGTAAATAGCCATCTTTGTGTCTCTCTCTCTCTCTCTCTGTGTGTGTGTGTGTGTGTGTGATGCAATTATTCATTGCAGCTGCGAACATGGCAATTGTCAGCAAATTATTTATAGCAATTAGCAACAGAGTTTTCTGTGTAATTCAGTCTTGTTTACATGGTTTAGGATTAACTGGTCTGTCAAGGGGCAAAAAAGTCAACTACACTGTAAAAAACACAGAACCCATTCAAGGAAACCAACACAGATAAAGTGATTATTGAGTTCTGTGATGTATGGACCGAACATTTCTAGTGTTTTCAGGTCACTACTAAAGGTGGGATTACTGTGCTCAGACTACAGAGATCCAGCATCTCCATGAACAGTATGGACAGCACGTTAGCATGGACTTCAGTCTACTTCAGAGTGAAGTAGACAAGAAGAAAGAAAGGAGCATCAAATAATACATTGAAGACAGAATAATAAGCAGCTGTCATTGTAAAATACACAAACATTTGTCCTCTCCAGACAGTTGTGTTGCGCTGATATGGGGATGATTTTTAGAGCCTAGAAAAGAAGGCATTGGATTGATATTGGTATTGGCAGCTACTCCAAGTTGCAGCATCAGTATTGGATATGAAAAAGTTGTATCGAGCCATCGCTATTATATACAGTAATTGTGACTGGCTGCCTGTTCAGTCGGTTCAGTTCAGTGGTCGTACACTGTTCTTGAACAACAGTCCAGAATGGAAAACTGATAACAAAAGATGTAATAGATGGTATTTTTTGTGGCAGTGTTGAATAATCACACAGTCTTTGTCTGTTGTCTCCTTCTCTCAGACTGGATGTACTGCTGCTGCTAATGTTTCTGCTGCTGCTAATGTTTCTGCTGCTGCTGCTGCTGCTTGCTGTCACTTTTTTCCCTGCCTACATGTTTACAGTGTAGAAAGAGCTTTTGTTAAAAGCTATTCTGAAAAACACCAGCAATTGCCAACTGTAGCAAATGGATGCTGATGCCCACAGAGAGGACACGACTTCCCAGGAAATGTAAAATGTTTCACTTTAGCTGCTGGAACACTGTTAGGATGTAAAGCAATAGAAAGGCATTTGGGTGTAAAACTTTTCGCCAGTCAGTGGCAGGTCATGCAGGAAGTGTAGAGTGCTTCACACTCTCAGGGGCCAAGGAGGTTCAAGCCTCACTGTTTTGGGTTATTTGGAAAGACATGCATCAATGGGCAGAAGGAGATATCCTGGAACTACAAGGTCAGGAGTTCGTTTTGAGCTAGATGTTGATTGGACAGTTGGACTCTGGTGCGACATGGTCAAATGACCTTTTAACCAACCAAAAACACCATCACCTTATTGGGGACACAAATACAACAACATGTGCAGGCCCATAACCTTTGCCTGTTGTTTTGATTAAGTTCTGCGCTTTAAACTGGAAGACCTTTTTCACAGTTCTTCACAGCAGGCTCACTGCACTATGACGGCTAAATGAAGCGACAAATTCATGCCTTGTGGTGCCCATGACTCCCAGAGAGGTGAGGTCAGCCAGAAGGAGCACAAACATCCAGGTTCACTTCTATCTTTAATATGTGAGTTATCAACGCCTCCTGTACCTGCAGTACAAACACAGTGTCAGATGATAAAAAAATATTTTAGTCTCTTAGAGTTTGCATTAAGAACTGCATTTTCATTTTCAATGTTGCCCTGCCTGTAAGCCTCAGTGCTGTCTGCAGTAGGACTCTTCTAAACTGTGTTCAGTGGAACGCATACTCATATGCATTTTTCAATAATTCAGAGTTATCCCCGAAGACTTTGAAAAAGGAAGTCAAACTGTATACACGGTGGTCTGTACAGGGAATTGCACTTAGAATCCTAGATGTTCAGCCTGGTGTGTCGTCTCCTTGGCTGCAGCTCTAACTCTAAATATATGTTCATCAATGTTTAGCCACAGCAGATGAGCTCCGTGTTTGAAACTTCTCGTATAAGAACTTTAGTCTTTTTTTTTTTTTACCAAATGTCTTTAAAAATCCTTTCAATTATTAATTATTCATGAAAAAGGATTTCTGAAAATGTTTTATTAATACAGGCTTTACTTGGAATTTAAAGAGACAACACCAGATTTTATTTTGCAAACATTATGAATCAGTGACTTTAGAACCATCATTTGTATGTGTGTTTGTGTGTGTGTGTGTGTACGCTCCATTGGAAATGTCTGAAATATTATGGAGAGGAAAATACAACAACATGTAGAGAATTTCAAACAGCTGAAGTATGAGAAGTTACTACGCCATCGAGGGATGGCTCGATCCGTTACTCGATCCGTTATTACTATTTTCTGTTCTGAAGAAAACTGTTTTTTTTCTTTCTTTCTTAGTTTGCTAGGTGTTAATTATTTGCCAAAGTCTGTAATCTTTTTTAATTGCATTTTGAAGGTGAACTAACTTTGAAGAAAAAGGTGTCAATAACATGTATTTATTACATACAGAGTCAAGATGTTATTGTTCATTACTAATAATTTGTCAGTTTACATGATTGTTGGCTAAGACGCATGACGTGTGTGGTGGACGGCAACAGATGTTTGAGCAAAGGTAGGATGTTCTCATCAGGCAGATGGAGCTGTAGACTCTCCAAAAACAGACAGAGAGAGAGACAGAGAGAGAGACAGAGAGAGAGAGAGAGATCTCAGTAACCTCAGTAGCCAAGAAGCCATATGGACCACTTACATTGATTTATCTTTCTTATGAATCACTGGAGTCACTCTCTGTCAGTAGCAATTTCTGAAGGAGCTGCAGCATCTCGCTGTGCCAGAGCTAAACGTACTTCAGCCAATCCAGTTTCTGCATTTTTATGGGCATTTATATTTGCATTTCGTCC
>NC_024316.1:6615910-6640602 GCF_000523025.1 Cynoglossus semilaevis | reverse complement strand
TGGATGACTGTGAGGATCCTGCTGTTAGAAAAGCTCTCTTACTTTCACATGCCAACGGTAAAGTGCTGCCGTGGTTCTCCTTTGATGAGAGAAGTGATTTCTCCTCCTCTCTCGAAATATATTCTGATTTTGAATAATATTCGGGACCACTTTAAAAAAAAAAAAACAAAAAAAACTTTGTCTGGACTCAGTTTATGGGCAGCAGTAAACTCAGTTAATTTAATTCTCCAGCCCAGTGGTGAGCATGGCCATGTGCAGCAGCCAGAGCACAGACAATACTTCACTCCCAGGCAAATTAAAGACTGGAGACACACCAGTGAACAAATAGCTGGAGGCAGTTCTTATACATCACAGTAAATTAACCAATTTCAGTTCATATGTTCCAGTTAAACTTTTTCACATATACAGTACATTTATATGCATTCATCTATGTTTTTCACTCATGCAGTAAATGATTCAGTTTTTTGACTAAAGCAGAGTTGGCACCTTTGAACACTGAACTGAACTGAAGGTGGGTGTGATATTTGTCGTCGTGTGTACTATTACAGCCTCACTTTGTTCTGCAGCCGGTGACATCTCTACAAATCACAGCGGTGATAATGCACATGTCTGCACAGCGCACTGTCGCCACAGCCCTGATGATGAATTATGCTGCTGAGCACGGCTGCATGTAAATGGATTTCATGGCCAGCACCTGGTGACAGTGTAACGAGTGGCAGAGAAGTCACAATATCACACCTCTGATGTGACTGCGTTTATGACAGGACAGAATATTTGTAACAACTTGTACAGTACGTACAATACGGACAGTTTAATTAATGCAAATGCCTCGCACTTTTAGTTGATATTTCCCACTTTTAACATGAAGTGTTGATTATTTAAAAATAATCACAAAAAATTCAGTGTTACTACCAAATGCTATTTATATATCATTGGGGTTTTTTTTATTTTTTATTTTGTTGTAAACATATCCATGTCAATCTGACTACACTGAGGATAAAAAAAACCTATATCTAAAATAACGAAAGTCGTGAATGTCATGTCTCTCTGTCTCTCTTCACTTCTGTCTGTTTCTGCGTGGTTAATCAGTTTCGTCCCGCTCACCTGGTGCTCTGGCTATAAATACCTCCCTCCTTCACTCGGCCTTTGTCAGGTTATTGTGCGTTGTTCATTGTTTATTCAGTGTCCGTCGCCTGTGTTCCTGCTTCTGTGAGTTCCTTGAGTGCAGCATCTGTTTTTTTATAATATTATAATAATACAGTAATTATTGATATTAGTATTATTATGTATAAAAATACATCGTTGTTGTGGCCTTACTTCAAATTGATCTTGTAAAGTACTTTTATATCACAGTCTAGTCCTAGTCAACATTCTTTGCAGCTGTCAGTTATTTAAGAAACTCCCTTTGGAACTCTGTGAAAAAGTATGTGATGGCTTTTATTCGATAGTGAACACGAGATTTTCCTTCCTTTCAATTGTGCATAAAATATTTGTTTTCTCAAGAAAAAAATATGGCCCCTTGTAGTATACCCCTCGTCTGGACAAGGACCAAAATGGCTAATCATCTGCAAACACCCAGTGCAGCTTTGTTTGACTGGAATAAACCAGAGTGTTGACCTGACAATGGCTCTGGAGAAAAAAGACCCAAACTCCAACCGGCAATTCATTCTGCAGGAAAAACCAATTTTTAGTGCCATCAACCCACAAGTTGCCGTGCTCTGTGTATACTGGATATATCTGCATCTGTGCTCCAGCTCTTCATGGTTTGTTTGTATGGTATAAATAAGCTTTTGGCAGTTAAGGCTTTTTTTCCATAGGGTTTTGAAATAACTCTGTTCCTGCTGTCATTATTGGAGAAAGGACTATTTTAATTTCCTGCAGGCTGCATGCTCGGTCCAAAAAATAATATTTTGGCATCGCGGCCTTTCATATACTGCTGTATATCATATCGTTTACCATTGGCTAAGTTGTGATTTTATAAAGTTTTCACAGATATGCCTAAAGTTTGAGAACCAAGTCTGAAGAAGTTAATATTGAGCTAAATGCAAAATAAAAATGACATTTGTTTATGAGAATCTGTCTCTGTCCCTGGAAGAACTGTTGCTCACGGCTGCTGTGTGTGTTTGTTAAGAGATAACATGGAGATGAAGAAGAAAAATGAAAAAAAAAATAAGAAAATGCTACAGTAAAGATGCAGAGGAATGTTGAAAGAGTAAAATACTGTCAGCTAAAGGTAGAAAGTCATCACTTTAATTAAGGAATGTGCAAAGAAAGTGAGCGCGGTGTCAAACGCTCTCCCTTATCTGTTACTAAGTGATGTGAAGAACCTGATCAAGTATTTGAAAGTTCTTTCAAAAGTTTGCAGCAGTTTGCAGATGAGGCACACATTGTAATGTGTGACTACAGAAAAAGGAACCATCCTTTTGTACCAGTGTCAATGAACAGTCAATGAACAGTTGAGAAAAAGTCTCTGTTTTTATTCACTCACTCTGTTTTTGCTGCGTCAATTGCAACAAGAGTGATTCTCCAGGAGGAGGAGAAGAAATGGCTTCATCAAACTGCGATATTGATACCAGTCTGATACTTTCTTCCTTCTTTCTTAAGATGTTAAAGTACATGGACTTTGTTTAAATGTACTGTACTTCGCCTGATCAGCTCCACTTCTGCCTCTTTGTCTGAGATACTGTAGGGTCAGAGAAAGTTGCTTGGGACTATTTTAAAATTACATTTAGCTCAAGGATGTTGCCCAGGGTACCAAATAAATCTTTAGCTGAGTTTAATACTTATTATTATTATCCCAGTACTGTCTGAGGCAACACAGGGTCTTAAGAAATGCTGCATTAATCTTCATTATTGTCTTTGGCATTTTTATCATCAGTACAACAGAACGTACACGCAGCACTGCAGCACTCTACTGACCTTGAGGATAACATTTGCCCACATGAGCTGAGTCTTTGGTGCCCACAGTGCTCTGTGTCCAGGTGGGAGGACTAGAACAAACAGGTGGGAGGATTGCTCAGAAATGAGGCGGCATGAAGCGACTCGCTGGGTTTTGTGGTGGAATTTTGATCCTAATCTTTGCCCTGACAACTGGCGTGGTCGATCAGCATCTGTTGTGCGACGTAGCATCAGTCTGCTGCCAGTCTGTGCAAATTCACAGCAATGATGCTATAAATCCTTTAACAACCAAAACAAAAGAAAAACAAAACATTGAAACTGATCTTTTGTCCCAGCGTGAAGAGACTAAAACTAACATTAGCAACGGCAGATTTGACCCATAAATAAACACTTTCTGTGATTAGATAATTTGATTAATTGATGGATTATAACTGAAACTAGCTAAAATTTGGGCACAGGATGAAAATAAATAAATATTTATTAACATTTGTTTTTAACTTGTGAAAGTTTAGTTGCTGTCACTTGAGACGACCCTTACAATTATCATTGTTTCTTACTTTTTTCAGTAACATTTTCAGTAAAACTGAGATGAAAAAAAAAATCCAAGGAGGAACCGTTGGTGAGTGTTTTGCGGATCCTATTTCAGATTAGAAATAGAACAATCTGATACAACAGATCCGATTTTTATTATTATTATTATTATTATGGTATTGACTGTGAGCTGACCATCCTGAACAGTTCACCATTCTATGACAAACTACCATCCACCACTAACAACGCTGCTGCAGTGTGGCCTCTGATTAAATCTTATTCTTATACATCATGGGTGTCAAACTCAATCACCCAAGGAGCTGAAATAAAAAAAATGGATGCACACACACAATCCAACCACTGCATTTAACCCATTCAATTAACACTAGTATAAACTCTATAGTAACGACTTTGAGTGTAAGGCAACCACATGCTAAGCTCTGATGGACCAAACTGAAGTGGTGTCCTGGAATCAGCCCACGGGCCTTGACTTTAATGTGTTCTATACTTACCACTGCTTTATGACAATGAACCAAATAAATCACCAAGGTCATGAAGAACTAATTATCTGTGCATTAAAGTTTTTGGGCAGAGGCCTACTTTTCACTGCAGGCTGCAGCTTTTCTGTTCAGTCTCCAAAGGAGATCAACTGTATAAGAGCGAGAGCAACTTTTAAGTAAGTCACAAACTTCAAGTTTTCCACAGACAACAGCATGGCAGTGAAGGGTTCTAGTCTGAATAGAAGAACAAGCTGCTCTCGGCTTCATCCACTGAGTTTAAAGATGGAGTGGAGCTGTCAGTGATGCTCAAGCTCTGACAAACTAAATGTGTTCTACATTTGGTTTTCAGGTCTGTTGACCCCGAGGTTTCTTTTTAAAGTCATGGTGCATAAAAAGGATGACTTTTCGACTGTATTTTACCACAGAGCACTAACGAAAGATGTCAGTAATGAAACTGAAGTTTTACTTTAAAACGTCATACATTGGAGTGTTCTACATTCTTTTTCTTTTATTTCTGTTGTTTTTCACACTTTTTGGACTTCATTGGGGCTCTGTGACCAGAGAACAGGAGCCAGAGTGAAACTGCTGAAATTTATGGCCATTAAAATGGGCTGAAAACTCAGAGAGATTTAACGCCGTACACATTAACAAATGATGTTCAGTGCTGAGGAATTAGGGTGAAAATGCACGGCAGAAATGTATGAGTGCGACTACAGTACAGTTGTAATGATTCATTCGGCAAATCAATATTGTAATACTTTTATCGTAATAGAAATCTGCTGTCCTGGCCATAAAGGTATCATATTTAGCAGAGAAATAAGTTGAGAAGCCGGGTATTACCCTGGGAAGAGAGTTATGGGGAGAAAAGTTAAATTACTCTGTACCTGTCAGTTTGGCAAGACGGCAGCAAAACCTGAGGCTGCCCACAGGCTACGTCTGCTGCGCCGGAGTTTCCCCAGGGTTCCTTCACACCACCTGCTCTTGCAGCTGTGACGGAGAAGCTCCAGAGCCCTCTTTAGTGTCCTGCCATTCCCAGGGGGATAGAAGGAAACTTAATCTGACTCCATTTGTTTCTGTAACTCAATAAGTGCCATTATTGAAAGGCAGAAAAAAAAAGAAATAAAAAAAAAAAGTGACAAGACTTGTCCCATATAATATAAAGGCTTCTGTAGTTTGACAGGCAGACCGTAGAAAATGAAGAAAATCTCCCTCATCTCACAGTCATTTTTTATGAAAGTCTCACTTGATTCTACGTAGCCTCTGGTTATTGTGAATCGGCAGCCAATCAGCATCTCATAAATAATGAAAACATACAGTGTGAAACGTTTCTTTGTGTCTCCTCACTTGAACACGTATTGCCATTTGACATGACTTGCTCATTACACAGACCTCCATGAATGTGAAAAAGCATCTCATAAATAATGAAAACATACAGTGTGAAACGTTTCTTTGTGTCTCCTCACTTGAACACGTATTGCCATTTGACATGACTTGCTCATTACACAGACCTCCATGAATGTGAAAACACAGCCGCAGCTCGCTGCTACTGCTGCTGCTGCTGCTGCTGCTGCTGTCTGGCAGCTCCATTTGGAGCTCTACATTGCGTCTTCAATTGAACAAGAGAGGGAGAGAATTACCATGATCACTAACCTCTCTTTGTCTCTGTTTGTTCTCACTTTTTACAGCACTGTCAAATAAGGCATGTTATTCACAGCTGGAATTCAATCTTTTCCTCGTGATGCATTGGCTTGGCTTTCAGTCAAACTACACTCTCACAGGACAGGTTGTATTCACCAGTTTATAAAATGCATACAGCATCACAAATAAGCAAACAATTACATTGTGGAAATGTACTAAAGGGTTAATTTGCATTAATATTTGTATAAGAAACAAAAAAGAAAGTGCAAATCACACCCTTTTCTCCAGCACCTACAGCCGGTAACACTTAGAAGCCTGGTAAGTGGTGTTAGTGGCACATAAAGTTTGTTTGCCAGCTGTGAAGAAGGTGCTGAATATAAACTGAGCGACAACAGTGCAGAGCCTGGCTCCTCAGGTGTATATATTCTTTATGGCTGGGTGTTAATTGTGCAACAAAGAGTTCACAGCAGCACGTCAAACGTACGGTATCGCCTTAATGCAAAACAAGTTGCTGTGAACGTGAACATCACAGATGACGTTAGTTACAGCCGTTCTGGTACAGACCAGTCTGGTGGGCAGGATGAGGAGGTTTTGGAGGGAAAAGTTGTTGTTAAAATTTTACATTTCTTAATGCATATAATTTTGCACTGATCTACAGATGTGGATTGGTGAAATATGCAACAGCTGATACCTTGAAATCGAATGATAAATAGAAGAAAATAGGTTTCAAGATAAAATAAATAAACTTTACATAGAACCAAGAGCATTTTTTCCAGATTAGGTCAAGACATGTGGTCAGTTTGACCATTAATACCACATTTTATTGCAGAACACATTTTCATTAATTCATTTTACTCCTGGTTCCAAAACTATGGCTGAGTATTCCCATAAATGATATCCACTTAATTACATTTTCCTCAATCTGACTTTCAATAGTCTGCCAGTATTTCTGAAAACAATTAGGCAACGACCAACAGATTTTAGCAGTCAAAGCCAAGCAGCATCCCTGCAGACTGTAATAACTGCAAAATGATCAAGCCTGAAGAAGTCATTATTTAAAAGGACAGGCCTATTTCCATTTGCCCGTTCTCCATTCTGATAATAGAGCAGAATTTCAAGAGCGCTCATTAGCAGCTAACTCTCAGTAAGTGGGAAAATGTCCAGTCGTGCAAAAAGTGTGATTAAGACATTGTAATGTGAAAGTTTGGCTCGGTCAGTGCTTTTGTAACAATGTGACTCTTACGTAATGACACAATATCATGCTGGGTGGCATTTACATAACAGTGAGTGACCTGTTGTTAGCTCTCCCTGTTAGCCCAGCACAACTACTGACAAAATAATGAAAAGCATTTAAGACATTTTTAAAATGTTGCAAACAATTCAATTCCTACATTGAAATGAAACACTTAGAGTAAAGTGACCATAAAATGAACCTCCTCCAACAAGTGCCACACGGTGGAAAATATTGTTCAGATGCTTGGTTTGATCCCCAGGCTGATCTTTCTTGGGTACTTGGGTTCACTCTGAATTCTACAGTTTCCTCCCACCGACCAAACACATGCTCATCCCTGAAACCCTGTCCTGAATTGACCGTAGGTATGAATATTAGTGTGAATGGTTAATTGTCTCTGTATGTGGCCCTGTGATGGACTGGTGATCTGTCCAGGGTGTGTCCGGTTCAGGGAGCACTTTCAACTGGTGAGTTTCAGTTGACGATGTATGGATGGATGAGTGGATGGATGGATGGATGCTCCAACAAATCCTTGAAAAGCTCTTTCATGGGCTTTTCTTTAACCCAACTATTGACCATTACTATAGTCCTAGTGTTTTATGACTTGTTTTACAAATATGTTTTCTTACAAAAAACATCAGTGGCTGCTGATGGAGTTAGTCTGGAGACCTGTTTGGCATTTAGTTGGGAAAAGGGAAATTAAACCAATTTCTAAAGTTGGTAATGGACAACTATAAAAACCAAAATGAAACAAATAAAGAAACTAATTAAATCATTAAATGTAACATCCAGGGGAAAGTGGAGTAAATGAAAACATTCTTAACGTAGAAAGGAAACATTTCTTTAATTCATTTCATCATTCTTCCATCACCTCGCCTGTCAGGTGAAGACAAAACAGATTATTTCTTAGAAAGAAAGAAGGAAAGAGAGATTTTTTTCCTAATGTAATTCACAACATCCTGTACACAGTAGTCCAGGTAAAACTTAGCTGTAGAATAAAGTGCTCTTGAGACAAGAGGTGCTGCAGGAGTGACACTTCAACAGTGCACAGCAGTCACTCACAGTATCAACACTCAGTTTATCCTGTTACTCAGTGCAGTGTGTGATAACAGACAAAAAAGTGAAACAATGGTCCAAAAAAGGAGGTAAAAGGAGTTGCTGTGAAATAAAACAGTTGGGAAATGAATGATGATAAACTGTATTTTGACTCTATCTAATTATGAATTAGTCAGAAAATCACACTGATTTTCTTTTGTTTTTCAATTATAGTAGTTTAATTGGGGGTAGGAAAAACAAAGGCATAAGGTGAGAATGAACATTTAATTTTAAAACTTTAGACTCAACTTTTTTCCCTGTTCCTCACACATTTTTACAACTGTTCTGAGTAAGTAAGTTTATATACTTTAAGTTGTCTGTATAATTACTACACTGAGTACTCTGGGATCAGAGCCACCTATTTTATAACAGAGACTTTCATGACTGGGGTAAACCAAATTGGCACTGCACCCATTCTGTGCTTTGTTTTTATAATGATCTCCAGCAAACCCTGTTCAGCATCTCAGATCAATATGGTCACTTCTCTCCTCCGTCCTAAATACTGTTCTAAATAAAACGTATCATGCATCGCAGTACGTGTCCCTCAAACCCTCAACAGTTGCCACTTGCTAATAAAGGCCCTGCATCATTATTGTTAATTAAAGCTTCATCAGATTACACACATGTCAGACTCATTAAGGATAAAACACCCATTCAATGTGATGAACAAGGCACGTGTAATCTCTCATGTTAATTCTCATGTGTAATTGGCATTGGCTTTGATAAATCTGAGAGAACACATCCATTAATTAGCCAATCAGCGTGCAGATGCTAACACAAGCTAACACAAGATAAACACTGACATTTCTAATTAAGGCGAACACCACTGAGCCAATTGATTCTTCCTCTGTCTCAGTAAAAGAGTGGGATTATAATAAAAACTTACAGCAGTCCTGTAACACCAGCCAGTCTCTGAGGCAGGTGTTTAGCCATATGCTGCATTAATTACACAGAAATCTTTAATGACTTATTTCACTCCTGGACGTTAAGCTGTACGGCACGATGCCCTCAATCTCTTTCTCTGCCACCACTGTTATTTATAGCACACATTACTGTCCAAATATCCAGGAAGAGGCTTAAGTGTCTTGTATTAAACAGAGAAGTGAAATTTCATGTTCAGCGAAGAACCATTCAGGATGATATGAGATGGAAATACCAGCTCGTCAGATTGGATTATTTTGTACACATGAGTACTTACAGCAGGACACTGACATTCCTCTGGTTCCAGAACACTGAGAATAGGTCTGACTGATTGGCTTGGTGTTGTCAGAGCTCTTACAAGGACAAAGCATGTAGCCCGCAAAAGCTCTATGGTCCGTGCAGGAATGGTTACATGTTGTATACAAAACAAAGAAGGAAAACAGCAACATTAGGCTGCTGTCTGGACCTTCAGCACCATGGACAGCAGCACTTTAGTAAAGCTGAGTCAGACGAGAAACGCAGGAGATACCGATGCTGCTCTGAACTTGCAATAATGTTTCACTTATTTAGGAAAGCGTATATCATGCTGGGTGGCATTTACATAACAGTGAGTGACCTGTTGTTAGCTCTCCCTGTTAGCCCAGCACAACTACTGACAAAATAATGAAAAGCATTTAAGACATTTTTAAAATGTTGCAAACAATTCAATTCCTACATTGAAATGAAACACTTAGAGTAAAGTGACCATAAAATGAACCTCCTCCAACAAGTGCCACACGGTGGAAAATATTGTTCAGATGCTTGGTTTGATCCCCAGGCTGATCTTTCTTGGGTACTTGGGTTCACTCTGAATTCTACAGTTTCCTCCCACCGACCAAACACATGCTCATCCCTGAAACCCTGTCCTGAATTGACCGTAGGTATGAATATTAGTGTGAATGGTTAATTGTCTCTGTATGTGGCCCTGTGATGGACTGGTGATCTGTCCAGGGTGTGTCCGGTTCAGGGAGCACTTTCAACTGGTGAGTTTCAGTTGACGATGTATGGATGGATGAGTGGATGGATGGATGGATGCTCCAACAAATCCTTGAAAAGCTCTTTCATGGGCTTTTCTTTAACCCAACTATTGACCATTACTATAGTCCTAGTGTTTTATGACTTGTTTTACAAATATGTTTTCTTACAAAAAACATCAGTGGCTGCTGATGGAGTTAGTCTGGAGACCTGTTTGGCATTTAGTTGGGAAAAGGGAAATTAAACCAATTTCTAAAGTTGGTAATGGACAACTATAAAAACCAAAATGAAACAAATAAAGAAACTAATTAAATCATTAAATGTAACATCCAGGGGAAAGTGGAGTAAATGAAAACATTCTTAACGTAGAAAGGAAACATTTCTTTAATTCATTTCATCATTCTTCCATCACCTCGCCTGTCAGGTGAAGACAAAACAGATTATTTCTTAGAAAGAAAGAAGGAAAGAGAGATTTTTTTCCTAATGTAATTCACAACATCCTGTACACAGTAGTCCAGGTAAAACTTAGCTGTAGAATAAAGTGCTCTTGAGACAAGAGGTGCTGCAGGAGTGACACTTCAACAGTGCACAGCAGTCACTCACAGTATCAACACTCAGTTTATCCTGTTACTCAGTGCAGTGTGTGATAACAGACAAAAAAGTGAAACAATGGTCCAAAAAAGGAGGTAAAAGGAGTTGCTGTGAAATAAAACAGTTGGGAAATGACTGATGATAAACTGTATTTTGACTCTATCTAATTATGAATTAGTCAGAAAATCACACTGATTTTCTTTTAATTTTCAATTATAGTAGTTTAATTGGGGGTAGGAAAAACAAAGGCATAAGGTGAGAATGAACATTTAATTTTAAAACTTTAGACTCAACTTTTTTCCCTGTTCCTCACACATTTTTACAACTGTTCTGAGTAAGTAAGTTTATATACTTTAAGTTGTCTGTATAATTACTACACTGAGTACTCTGGGATCAGAGCCACCTATTTTATAACAGAGACTTTCATGACTGGGGTAAACCAAATTGGCACTGCACCCATTCTGTGCTTTGTTTTTATAATGATCTCCAGCAAACCCTGTTCAGCATCTCAGATCAATATGGTCACTTCTCTCCTCCGTCCTAAATACTGTTCTAAATAAAACGTATCATGCATCGCAGTACGTGTCCCTCAAACCCTCAACAGTTGCCACTTGCTAATAAAGGCCCTGCATCATTATTGTTAATTAAAGCTTCATCAGATTACACACATGTCAGACTCATTAAGGATAAAACACCCATTCAATGTGATGAACAAGGCACGTGTAATCTCTCATGTTAATTCTCATGTGTAATTGGCATTGGCTTTGATAAATCTGAGAGAACACATCCATTAATTAGCCAATCAGCGTGCAGATGCTAACACAAGCTAACACAAGATAAACACTGACATTTCTAATTAAGGCGAACACCACTGAGCCAATTGATTCTTCCTCTGTCTCAGTAAAAGAGTGGGATTATAATAAAAACTTACAGCAGTCCTGTAACACCAGCCAGTCTCTGAGGCAGGTGTTTAGCCATATGCTGCATTAATTACACAGAAATCTTTAATGACTTATTTCACTCCTGGACGTTAAGCTGTACGGCACGATGCCCTCAATCTCTTTCTCTGCCACCACTGTTATTTATAGCACACATTACTGTCCAAATATCCAGGAAGAGGCTTAAGTGTCTTGTATTAAACAGAGAAGTGAAATTTCATGTTCAGCGAAGAACCATTCAGGATGATATGAGATGGAAATACCAGCTCGTCAGATTGGATTATTTTGTACACATGAGTACTTACAGCAGGACACTGACATTCCTCTGGTTCCAGAACACTGAGAATAGGTCTGACTGATTGGCTTGGTGTTGTCAGAGCTCTTACAAGGACAAAGCATGTAGCCCGCAAAAGCTCTATGGTCCGTGCAGGAATGGTTACATGTTGTATACAAAACAAAGAAGGAAAACAGCAACATTAGGCTGCTGTCTGGACCTTCAGCACCATGGACAGCAGCACTTTAGTAAAGCTGAGTCAGACGAGAAACGCAGGAGATACCGATGCTGCTCTGAACTTGCAATAATGTTTCACTTATTTAGGAAAGCGTGGGTGGTCACCGAGGGAGGTCACAGGCAGGAAGTGTGTGTGTGTGTGTGTGTGTGTGGGGGGTCCTCACTAAGATCAGAAAAAAATTGGAAAATAAACTGAATTATGTTCAACAGTTTTACTATCCTACCTCACCATATGAAACATATGAGAATTTAATTAGAAATGCTGGCAGAGGAGACACTGTAGCATCTATGGCTGTACACCCCCCAGAAAAAAAAAAAAAAACTTCTATAAATGTCCAGTTTGAATTGTAATGTCACCTAGTGTTAAATTTTGTCTATAGAAATAAAATAAAATCTATTTTTACTGTATTTTATGTGTTTTATTTGCACATATAAAACAACTAATCCCAGTGTAGACATACTTTTGTGTCTTAGGTTTAGGGTTTAAATGTTGGACTACTATGCATATTTTTATGAAGATCGATTCAATTTGCGTTAGGGTTATTTGATTGGTAATATCATAGCACTGGAGCATGAACAGAGATTTTGATGCTGTTTCATTCTGTAACCGTGCAGATTAGTAGATAAAACTACAGCGCTCTCAGAGCCACTGATTCTGTCTGTCCACACAGATGACGATGTGCTGTTTTATGAACCGTAAGCTTTTCCACACACAATGGATAATTTTCTGCCTGATGTGAAATGAACTTCAGCTGATCCTGCAGTTCTAGGTTTTGATCGCAAAGCAGTGGATGGTGATGTCGTGGCCTTTCTGCTCTGGGTCGGAACACAAAGTTTGAGGGCAAGAAGACTGCAATGACCTCTAGAACACAGGAAACTATCAAAAGCTAGAGTGGCGGAAGAAAATCGAACATTGACTTTGATCCTCATTCAGGTTAGCCAAGTAAAAGATCATTGTGCTGTAAATGTGAGGGAAGCCGCATGTGTGAAGTGGAGAAAAATATTTAGACATCCAGAGCTTGAAGAGAGAATGGTGACTCTTCAAAAGATGTTTGAGTCTCAATCACTTTTGCAGGTGGAATTCCGCTGGGTGTTAGTTATCCTAGGTCTCCACCAGTTTCTTGCCTTGTCCTTTCAAGTGTTCTTTCACTTATGGGAAAAGATTAAAAATTAGCCTGTGCAAAACCTGTTGCAGAACTTTAATGTTTTTAAGAGACGGACATTCAAGTTTGGTTAAAAATATGGAAGCAAAATGGAAAACAATCTTTGGACAGTATGATTTATATGCCTGACACAGAGCATACAGCAGCCTCGTGGCATTGATGAAGAAATGTGACCCAGGTCTATGAGAAGAAAATTAGGAAAATAAATGAGCTGGAGCTGTGCTCCGGCAGCAGCATATGTTGTGCAGATATTGATAAGATATTGATATAAGATATAAAAGACTGAGATACACAGACTGTGTATTTGTCTAATGTGCTCTATGTTTTTATCTCTCTGTTTATAATTTGACAGAAAAGGGTTAGCCTTCTGAACAAGAGCTGTCTTCTCTTTTTTCAGCTGCTCCCTCATGGCAGCCCCTCAGTAGATCAGCTGCCTCCACCTCTGCCTTTTTCCTTTCTCTTCTCTGACTACAGGTATCTGTGTGCCTTCGTTGACTTGACACTTGATCCTCTTTGTGGTCTTTTATGCTCTGACTCTTTCAAATTACCTCCTTATCTCGTCTCCAAAATGCTCAACCTCAGTCGTTCATTTCTAATCCTGTGGTCTGTCCAGAACTTTGTCATTTCTGGCCAGTCCCGTCTTTTGGTCACAGTCGGTGTGATCAAACTGTACATTCTTACAGGTCGTGGAAAACTTTCTCTTAACACCAAACACATTCGACACTCAACCTACTCCTTCTTCCACCACACACTGTATTCTTCATCACTTCTGTACACTGATAAAACCAAAAGTGTATTCATTGTCTTACCTTCAGCTTACCTTTGAGTCAAGTCATGTCACACCAGGTCAGTTTTATTTGTATCCAGAAAATTAAAACAAACTTATCTCAATGGTCTTCACGGTTTAAAATATAAGAATTCAAATTAGCTTCCTTCCTTAAAAACATTAATGTTATACCAAGTTTATGTTACCAATACAGTAAAAGAGAATTTACAAATAACTCCAGCAGACCCAGGATCAGTGTTGCACTCTGTCTCTGCAAAGACACAATGGGGGAGACAGAGAGGAGAGGGAATAAAGAGAGAGCATGAGTAAACAGCACTCAAATATACTATACAGACTACAGTCAGACACGCTGTTACTTTGCAAACAGTAACTTCATCACCGGTATTAGATGTTCAAGTAGTTCTGCTGAGTTATCTTTCATAAGTTTTGAAGCATAATGTGAGGTTAAAATGTTCAAATTTGCCACAGTGGTGTCTAATCATAACCTTTCTTGACAGCGTTGCTCATCTTCATTATTTATTTATGTAATCTAGAGCTAGAGTCAGTCCCAGCAGTCAACAGGTCCAGTCCATCAAACGTACTCCCACGTACTGGAGAAAGACAAAATAAAAAAAAACCTTTCTCAGCCTCAGTCAAACCTACTCTGCATTAGCTACTGATAAAAACATATTTGGAGACATTAGCACGTGGCTTTTCTATTAATATTTGGCAGACACAAGAGAACATTTGTTTTGGACTCGTGTTTTGGGCATCTAATGACTGCACATATGCTCAGTATTTTGGCTTTTGTTCACCATCACTAACTCTGCAGAGATATAACTGTGTCATGTTGGGCTCAGCTAAATATAGCTGCTAACATTCCATCTTATTGCTCACCAGCTGGTTGCTCACTTTCTCTGTCTGCTGTTCAGAGCTGCACAAAAGAGCACACAGTCATTTTATGAGGCTTTTTCTGCTGACTGCTGCTGTTGGATACTAAGTGGTTAAAAGCACTGGGACTGAACCAAAACAGTTGATGCAGAGTTCATGTGGAGCTGAAGAAGTCTCTGGGATGAGGTGAGGTGTCCTCCACAAGTGAGCAGCTCAGTGGATAATAACAACACTGGAGAAGGAAGGTCCTGCATTAATTAGTCGGCATAAAAACTGCTTGATTGCCAAAGGCAGAGATATATATTTATTTTCCAGTAATGATCTTAACTGAGAGTCAAATTAAAGCAGGGGTCAGGGGTGTTTTTTTGATTCCAGTTTAATGTTCCTGGAGCTCTTCTGAACAACTTTCAAACAGCAGTGAGAAATGATCCCGGCTCTGACCGACCCTTCATTGGTTCAAGTGGACACAGGAGATTCATCTCCCAGAGCACGGCTTCTCACTCATGAATATTTACAATATGTCAAGGTAGAAGACTCAGGTCAATCAGGACTACAGTCAGTCATCAGCAGTGAAGCTGTGGGTTAATGAGAGCTTTTTAGCTTCTGTCTCTGAGCCTATTCTTATTGTTATATTTTCTGGTTATTGATCATTAGAATCTAAATGGGAGAATTCTGACAGACAGTCTCTGATTAGTGTTGTTATGACTCTCAAAAGGATAGTGATAAAAAAAAGATTGCTTTTTAGCCTCTTTAATGCATGTCGTCACTTCACTAAGTGGCTGCTCACACTAATGTGCCGATTGGAAAGTGAAGCAGAGAGGTTTCCAGCCGATCTAAATGGAAGAAATCAGGAGGTGAAAAAAAAAAGAAAAAAAAAGGGCAGCACTTTGAACTCGCTGCTCTCTGCTTCCACTGTGCTGCTCTGTGTAATTATGGTCAGACATTCCGCTGACACGGGGAAAATGTACACTGACGGCCAATCACTATTACTACACCCCCCCCCCCCCCCCCACCCCAGCCCCTTACTTTACTCCCTTCCCTGTTACAACTGCTAGTAAATTAAACTAGAATAACTCCAGTTAACTTCTGAAGATACTTGATTAAAGCAAAAGGACAGGATTTCTTAGGAGAGAGTGGTTTTCTTACCCCCCCTCACCCTCACACACAGTTGGATTTCCTAATCAGATTGAACCACATCACATTCGCTGCATGAATCCATTCTATTTCTCTTGTCTTGATGGCCAATAAACTCAGTCACGAGAGCATTTGCCTTTTTGTTTTCTCAAAGGTTTGGCAATCAACAGAGAGACCTGCAGGACGCTGCGCTGACTCTAATTCAATTTCCCTGACCTTCCTGTTTGCTCTAATTGAAAACAGCCTGTGTATGGAAAGTGAAGAAGCCTCTGTGCATGCAAATTCCCCGCTCACACATTCCGTCTGTCAACACTTTATCTATTTCTCCCACTGCTGCTGACTTATACAGTCAAGTGTTGTGGCTGAATGCATCAGGTTGGCCTTGAGGAACAACGATGTAAACCTGGTCAGACCAGCCAGGTGACGCTCCGGTTTCTTAGTTTACCTTCTAAGAATTAAGTGATGTATCATCAAGTATCATTTGGCTCAATTCAGTGCTTTCTCCAGTCTTTCATGAAGATCTGTTAAGAAGGTTTTCGACAACACTAGAAGGGTTTAATTTGAAGTACTTACAGCAGAGCTTTATTTTGATTTAACAGTTTAACGGCGTGACGATACGAGGCAAATGGAGTGGATAAAAATGAGCCATGTAAACACGGCCTTATTTAAAGTTAATGCAAAACTCTCACAGTTGGCACCAGTGTTGGACCAAGACGAAGCTTTAACCTTATAAAACTGAACCCCAGTGGAGTTGTTACACTGCCAGAAATGCAATTAAGACTGAAATCTGTAGATCAGTCATTCACCAGGTAGAATAACAACAGAGTTTGTCTTTATAAAGTCATTTAATTGGACTACAGGAAAAGGAAGACTAACACAGCAGGCCAGAACATTGAGACTTTTTTGATTTTATTTTTTTACAGAATATTATTTTCAAGCCCTATAGATCAATTCAAGTTCCACACAGCAGAAGCGTTAAAGGTTTAAGTTAAAGTTTATATGTTCTGTCCAAAAGTGCGTAGATTCCCTGCTGTAGTCGAAACACACACAGGATCAGGTCACTCTAGATCTATCATGGGTGTGAATGTGAGTGTGAGTGTGAATAGGTGTGAATACTGTCTTTTGTCTCTGAATGTGGCCCTGTGATGGACTGGAAACCATGAGACCGTTTTAATAAAGAAAATGAAGGAAGTCAAGCACTGATTTAAAATTGGTGCTGAGAAATCTATTAGCTCAAGCCTATGACAAAGCTGTTAATTCTGACTAATATACGACACCAAACTTGGCAGGTCATTTATGGGACGCCTCCTACAGCAAAGTTCACGCTGCTGTCAGCATTTTTACTGTAGATTTGTGGCGGCCATTACTCCATTTGGCGACTGCAGTAAAGTTTCCATTAAATTTTTTTTCCTGGCTACAAATCATCACAGGCACGTCTCCGTTTTCACCTTCTCACTTCGACACAGCATCAGTTATTATACCTGATTTTAAACCCGTATTATATATCATCAAACTGGGGGTGGTGGTAGAATCACTTTTAATGCAGGTAAATTTGAGGAAAGTATTCACCCACATCAGCTCTGCTCACTTCCTATTGGTCGAAGACAACATAAAGGATTATGTTAATATCAGACTGGTAACTTTGATCCAAAGTTTTAATATAACAAGCTCCTGGAGCACAGTTTCTGCCCAGATGTAGCGTCGTAATATTTTATTCTCTTTCTACTCTTAGTAGAGGTTGCAGCCTATTAACTCCTCTGGTATGCACACACACTTTTATTTTTTATCATTCAGAGTAATGATTCTGGGTCAAACCTTTAGGCTCTGATTTTTTTTTAACCTGGATTTTCATACTGGCAGGTTGAGTAGGTGTGAAAGGCACTATTTTGTTTCTTTTAAGGCTTAATTTCCCAGAATGAAATTAAGGCTTAATTCTGCACCTGCATTTTTATTATCTTTTAGGATATTTAAAATTTTAAAACTGTCCAATGACTTGAATTGATTTGAGATGCACAAACTACAATAAATTACCTTTTGTGGATATAGCTAAAGGTGTTTTTTTGCTTTTCACTGACCTGTCTGTAGTCTAGATGCGTTCACTGTTGAAACCATCTGGCAGATAATGAAGAGAGATCAGACATTAATCACCACTGAAGATACTTTTTATGAAAGTGAGGTTTGTGAATGGAGAAAATATTAAATTCTAAAGCTTAAAATTATATATTTTTTATTAATCAGAAGGATTTTATTCCCTTGACTCTTATTTTGGCAGTTCAATTTTTTTTTTTTTTGCCTTCACTTCCTTTATCTCTCTCTTATTGTCATTTCTCTTCTTCCTAACCCCTCCCCTCGATCCCCCAATCTGTTTCTAAATCATTATCTCTTCTCTTGTCTCCTGTGCATCACCCCAGCTCCGTCCTTCTTCAGTCCTCTCCTCCACGGATCACTGTCCACTTGAGTGACCGGAGACTTTCTGTGTGCACTTCCATCCTGGCCTCTTGTTCCTCAGAGGAGCTCATCTTTTTCCCTCCATTCATCACAGACCTGGCCCTCCGTCTGCCTCTGAACATTTCTCATCACACTCACTTGCTTTCTTCGGAGCCTTGACTTCCTGAAGTCTCCGTCTGACTGAATGTGGACTAAATGTAATGAGTATAGTCTGGGAGGCCCAGTCAATAGGCTACGGTGGAGTTTTAGTAGCACATTCTCGTAAAGCTATGATTTTATTCTCTAGAAGTTAATCTCATAGTTTTGTTTTATTTAATACTCAGTGTAGCCGTTATACTTCGTTGTAGGCGGGAAATCACTTACGTTACAAAGACCATGAAAGCCATCAGCAATGCAAAAGTCTAATGGTCTCAGTTTTGAGTGTTCATCCTGATAATCGTGTTTGATATATTGACAACGGCTGAACCAATTAGAGTGAGCTGAACTATCTAACAATCCACTGTCAATGTTGGCAGGTTGCAGTGATTCACTGTGTGCAGCTGTTTGCTGACTATGACAAAAGTGTGGGGAGTGGGTGTAGGCAGTGGTCTTCTATTAGACTAGGAGTCACAATACAAATGGTGTAGTAAAAAAGTTTTTGTTTAAATATAAGTTGGACAAATGTAACAAAAACCTGACGTCTCTACTCTTGACTGACACGACTGTGACCTACGGCTTGTGAACACACAACAGAAATAATTCATTATACAGTACATTTAATATACAGACACATGGACTGAATGAATATGAAACAAATGTTAGGAAACACAAATTGTCTACGATTTACTATTTCTTTTCCGTGGCTAAATGTAATTTTTTATTGTGATAGGAAACTGATTATTGTTTTGCTTTTTAAAGAATTCTATATATTTTTTTTAGGTTATGGAAAAACACGAAGATAGTTGATATAAAAAACTGTGTCTATCTAAAAACTGTGTTTTTTTTTTCTCGACTCAAGCTTATCTGGCAGGTTTTCGTTGGCTTTCATATTCAATATATTCACAGTAACTAAAGTTGGTAAAGGTCAACTGTACCTGCAGTTTTTATTCTCTCATGCAAAAACTCCACACTTCCATATCTGAATCCTGTGTAGACAGAATATGAATGCAAACTAGAAGATATGATCACACAGCCCTCCCTCCACTTGGCACCGTCGCTCACTTTGTGTAACTGCTTCCATCATAAAATCTTTAAGAGGGCACCGGCCCACAATATATCTTTGGTTTATGATTGGATAAACCCACATGAACCCACCCTCTAATGGCCACTGGTGTAACTGCCCCCCTGTTATCTGATAGAAAAAGTTTTCTCTGGATTTTAGTCCCAAAGAGGAGGAAGAAAACATGCTTTTTCACTTTTATTCATTTAATATTTTGGCTCAGCTTTCCTTCAGCCTCTCTCCTACTGTACTGCCAGTTTCTCTCCCTTTATTTTCCTGAGTGGAGATTATTTACTGTGAGGTGGACGGTGAGTTTGATGAAGGGCACTTAGAAGAGGTCACTTGGAGAACATGTAGTGATGAATCCAGTCCTGTAGCAAAGAGGAAGTTAATAATAAAAACAGAAAAACGAGGCATACAGTGGAGTACTGGGTGAACTCACTGGGACGGGTCTGGAACAGACACAGTTCTCTGTCATCATCGTTCTAAATGACATGTACGCTGTCAAGGAAGAATAAAATCAGGATTTTTTTAGACAGCTCCCTGGCCCACTGATGGACCAGTGAGAATGTCCCAGTGTTTCCAGTTACCAATACTAGATACTTGACATCCTGTCAAACCTGATGTTTTTCACCTAGTCCTGTGCATGTGTACAGAAATAAATGGCTCGTTCTCACAGTGACCACACCCCTTGTGGTCTATGGATTTTAGATTATGGACAGAAGAGACTCTCAATGCTCAGGTCTGACCAAACATAACTTGCTTATTTGGTCTATATAAACAAATCTGGTTTGATAGGAATGTGTAGGTTAACTATGTGGTGTTACCTTACAATCATATTTCACCAACTACTGTCATCATTTCCAGTTTTAAAACTGTTATCACAGACAGATAACCCATCCATGCAGCCTAGCACGAATATTTTGTAGTAAGAAAGAATGTCCAAAATTGGCAAATATCAACTCCATTCATCAAGCTTTGACTGTCAACGTTTCAGTGACATCCAGAATGTATTTCAGGCAGAGCAAGAGCTGTAGATTTTCCTCCCATCATTTAAAATGACAAGCACTGAGGAAGTGATATCTGTTTATTAATGACAACCTGATGCTAATAATACGATAAGTGCACTTATCAGGTCTAGACTGGAAAACAAGTCAAAAACATCAGGATCTGGTCGCCAGTGTAAATGTCGTTTATTCTAAAACAACTATTATCTTGTCCTTGGAATTGATTCAAAGTAATTGCCGCATTAATAGAACGCAGCCAATCGCCATGGGTTAATTGGACCAAGAAGCAGATTAACAAAGAGAGCTGAGGATTGATTAAGAGATTAAAAGACAGATTGATTTCAGAGACCGGGGAGGTGTCTGAGCCTCAGAGCCATTTTTGATTGCTGGACTGTGTACAACTGCTGTTTTGAAGGAGAGCAGTGAGAGTCGGCTGCCATCTACTGAGAGATGGACTTCTGTGTTTGTAGCAAGAGATGAACAGAGATGCAGTGGGAAATAAATGAATACAAAGCCGGGCGTGGGGGGGACACTGAGGGAGGGTCCTGCTGAGACTGGTAACAAGGTAATTGAATTTCAGTTTATTTAGAGCTCCTTTACACACTTCACATCTAATCCAATCACAGTGTCTCCCTTCACCGAGTGGAGCCCATTTGGATTCCTGTTTCTCACCCCTCCCCTCTGTGTTGTCTCATCGTCTAATATAAGAAACACAAGTCCTTTACATGCAGCATACATACGTATAATGTCCTGCACTGTTGTCCTCTGGAGACATCACCACAACTCTGTTGACATTTTGTGTCTCACCCTCTTTCTCTCTCTTTCTCGTCTTTTTCGGTTACTGACATTGTCCTGATGAACAATCCATTGAGTTCCTGGGTCAAGTCGTCACCATTACTCACTTACGACTCAAATGGATACAGTTGTCTGTTTGAATCTCTACCAAGTCATTGCTACTGATCTTATACATGGTGGGTTTTGCCAATTTTTCCTTTTGTATCTTGATTGATGAAGACAGAAAACTACTAAACTGTACGACGGAGAACTTGTTCTGTACTCATATGGCTATTTCCATCATAGTAGTAGTAGTTCTGAGGTTGAAAGGTCATGCACCCTGCATGCACCAGCAGTGGTCTGTGCTTTCTGTGGTCTCGGCCTTTGGGCGTACTGTATAGACTTTTCCAGCTCCCTAAGTCTTTACGTAGCCTTTAGTGGATTCTCCTTTTATACCCAAACTTGACCAAACGTATCACAGGTACTGTTACTTTGACTTCTTCGTTTTTATCTCTTTTTAGGATGTGTTTCTAAGTTTACACTTCATTCAATACAAAACAAAATAACCCTTCTTCTTTTAAAAAGTTATTTTTCAAACTACAAATTGCAATTTTTTCACCAAAAAACATACACACGCACCTATCCTGACCTGTGTTCCTGCACATCAGGGAAATATCAGGCACTTTTCCATCCAGCAAAATATCAAGGCATCCTAACCGCAGGGCAGTTAGACAGGAGACGTCTAACCACACTACTAACAAGGTGAGCAGACAGCGAGAGCTGTTGTGGCGGCTGTCTGTGCTCCTTCAGGAGGAACCGACAACAACTGGACTGGCAGCGCTAATAAGGTGTCTGCGTTGCTCTGCCCTCTTGCTGAGAAAACAACCGTGCAGCGAGCTCTGAGCCCTGCTGCTCTGACTGGGTTCACGGTCTCAGAACAGGAGAAAGGGAAGAAAAAATGACTTTACATAAAACACACCAGCCCGGTCATCCCACACTGAATCACAAAGAGGAGCAGCAACAGAGAGCATCACACACACACACACACACACACACACACACACCAGAGGTGCTGTACATGAGTTCATATCACACATCTCACATTTGCTCATTGATTCAACAGGACAGTGGCCCAGGGTGAGGTACACAGAGTAAACAACAGTCATGCTCCTACATGGGTAGTTGCACACAAGGCAACCAAGCACAACAGGTTCTTAAAAACACGCGAAGGAGAAAAAAAACATTGATTTTTTTTTTTTGTTTGATAAATATTTTAAATACTCTGTAGGTAATTAATATTTCTTACTACATATAATTTCCAGCAAGGAAATAATGTGGATCAAAAGAACAGGCCTCAACACAATATTCTATCAAAGCACGACCAATAGCTGAACATGAATGAACAAGGCTAAACAGTACTCCATATTTCAAATAGCATTGATATTGGCAGCATAATAAGCTGTCCAGAGCGGTGGAGGATCTACGAGGACCACTGGGTCAGTTTAATGATGGATTAACCTGTAAGTTATTTAGATCTTGAAACAGAAAATATCCTTTTTAGTTTTTATTCTTCTCTTAGGTGCGTGATTTAATTTGCTGATTTGGTTTTCAATAATGGCCATAAGGTGGCGAACGTTGGTAGAACGGCTCTAGAATGCCTCTACAGCAAGAAGAGTGATGCGATAGTCGACCGTCTGTATCGTCCCCGTGTGTGAGTACTGTAGGTTCTCTCCAGGTTCTCCAGCTTCCTCCCACAGACCAAAACCGGCTTGATAGGGGAGTGGGTTGATCAGAGACTATACATAGACCATAGGTATGCATATGAGTGAGTGGTTGTTTGTCTCTATATGTGTGGCCCTGTGACGGACTGGGAGTACCCCACCCTCGCCCGTAGATAGCTGGGATGAGCTCCAGTGACCCCGTGACCCTGAAAACCCATAAGCAGTAGACGGTGGATGGATGGTTTCCAATAATATTTGTGAACATGGACATGGACTGTACTGTAGATATAGCACATTCATTCATTTACACCTGTTATATGGGTTTTTTATGAAGATATTTTAATTTTCATTTCATTCATCAATGCTAATTTTAGACCCCTTCATTATGGTTTGACGCTGATGCACCTTTATTGTATGTTTATATGTTAAACACACACACACACATAGAAGAGACGTCTGGAAGCTTAGTGCCTCAGACGAGACACTGAAGGTGGTGGAGCTGCAGGACACCTGACTTTGTTGTTCTTTTTTTATTAGCCTTTGCTGCTGCTGCTGCCGCTGCTGCTGCTGCTGTGCCGAGGCTTATTTTGCAGCCTTCGGTCTAATGAAAGTGCAGTGGGAAGGAGTGTGTGGGGAGGGGAGGGGGGTTGTGTAACTCTGGGTTACATAACACAATCTGCATGGCCTTCTCTCATTCTCTGCCCCTCAGACACACACAGAGCAGAGAGCGGAGGGCGGAGGTTTCAAAAAGGCTGCCAGTGTTAATGAGGGCGATCGGAAGCAAAGTGTGCGTGCTGGAAAATCACACCTCATTATGGAACTGTTTCTAATAATGCCAGTGATGAGGATTAGTTGCCTGGGAGGCGAAAGGATCCTGAGGTATGTGTGCAGCCGTGGTGGGGGCCCTGCTTTGGCTTAGATTAAAACTCAGCCATTAAGTGGCGTTCAAGTGGGCTTGCCGGGTAATTAAAGTCGATAAAATGTTATTGCTTACACTCTTCAGACCCACCTTTGACTGGCCAAGGATGAATTGTCACACACTCACCAGGCATTTTGGAAGAGAACAGAGACGGCTACTGACATTAGCCTTAAAAGTGATCGTGCTGCTCCGCTGACTGCTAAATACATACTTACCTTTACAATTCTTTTTTTTTGGATGAAAAACAAAAGCTTCGAAAATGTTTATATATCCATATCTCGCTAGGAACTAAATCCTGACATAAGTCGAGGACATCCATTGATTTGCTAACAAAATAAAATAAAGCAGGAATTGATACTTTTTTCATTATTGTAGTCTTTGTGTTAATTTAGTTTATTTATTTTGGTGAAGAAAATGTGAATTCAACCACACATTTTATAATTACAATTTATTTCCATGATACAAAAATGTGCTAGAAAATGTGAATCTTGAATCTGGTCAAATATACATTCAGAGAAAAATAGAACTAATTTGTGAAGATTTTACACTTTTACAAAACCAGACAAATGCAGTTCTCATTGAAGGTGTGAAAGGACACGAACATCAGTTCATGAGTAGTTGACTTTAACACAGAACGTCTCCTCCGTCTTCTCCTCCAAGTTATTCACATAAACCAGGATTTCCTCTGAGCCCGGACTCTGGCTGGGAGCAAAGCGTAGTCCGATAGTGTAGCTCTCTCCTCCACCAATCTGGACACAGCAAATGGTTTGTTTATATATATATATATATATATATATATATAT
>NC_024316.1:6608819-6615862 GCF_000523025.1 Cynoglossus semilaevis | reverse complement strand
CAAGACCTGAGAAACAGAGTGTGTGTGTATATATATATATATATATATATATATATATACATATATATATATATATATATATATATATGTATATATGAATCTGAATCTGAATCTGAATCATTAGTCTTTATATTTGTTTGTACTGACACATAATTTGTAATTCTTCAGAAAAGTTTGTTGACAACAACAAATGTTTTATGGTAATAAACACACGTCCAGTCTAATGAGCAGTCAACAACCCCACTGTGGCTCTCATCTAATACAACCTAGGGACATTTATCACTGCAGGTCTGTTGTTTCAATCTTGAATTTTGAAAAGTTTTGAGTTACTGCTCCTGCTGAGTGACCTTTTCTCCACACTCCAGATGCACATGCTGCTCTTTTTCTTGCCAAGAGGTCACAGTGTGTAAAATTTATTTATTCGGTCATTCTCCTCTCCCACTACTTAATCAGTTAGCCCGCTGTCTGCTTGTATTTTCAGGTAATAACCAAGAATGGATATATGGGTCAATTTTAGGGATTTATGTTGTAATCTTCCCCAAAAGCGTGGCCGTATTGATCTTTGCTTTGCTTCCCCTCCTGACGGCTGCCTTTATCATGGCAGGGTAGTTATGTCACAGAGAGAAGTGTCTTCACATTTGCTTAATGCTTCAGGTGCAATAAATTCTTTATAAGACACCTGGAGTCTGGCTGACAGGATGGGAAGAAAGACAAAGAGCCGTTTTCACTCTCCCTTCCTCCCGCTCCCTAAGTGATGCAGTGAGGTGTGGAGGGCAGCACTGAGACTTTTTAATAGTCGATGTGGATATAAGACTCCCACTGCATCCCAATTCATTTGTTTGTTAATTTAAAACGCTGACTCCCATCGACTGTCCTGCCATTTTATCACTCCTTGACACATGAATGTCAATGAAGGCGGCGACTCCTGTCTCACCAGTGCATCAGTTATTTTGGACACGGAGGACGATGATGAATGTGCTGTTGGAATACCCTTGTTTTTTTTTAACGCTAGATATAAATTAGAACAAATTATTTATCTGTATTAATTAATTTAGACATAACAATTCTTAACAGTTTTGAAATTTAAAATCCATCAATTCCATCATTCTCCTGGAAGTAGGCTTAGAACCTGCAGGGCAGTTTGTCTTTTTGATTCTATGTCGATCAAAATATTGATTTTATTCCTAATGAGAGTGAGGGACCTGTTTGTCTGTTCTGTCCCACCTGGAATGTATCCTCCTTAAACTGGAGCAGGTCAGGGTGGTCAGAGCGCAGCAGGAACGTGCGTCGGCTGGTGTATGGATTGGTGAAGTTGATCTTTCTTGAGCTGCCACGTCCACTGCCAACTGGGACACACACTTCAAATGCCTGGGAACACACACACACATAGAGAGTTTCACTGTCAACAACACGGACCTGAAGGGTAAAACCACGCATTGCCAAGTTTTGTAACTACCTTTGACAGCAAAGGTTGATGGACACTGAGGCAGACCAGCCACGCACTGACCAGCTGCTGACTCTCCGTGTCCACTGCGTTCACGAACATAAAACGGCTGCCGACTCGCCACGGCTGCACCTTCAGCTGCAGCTCCTGCACCGATGACGGTGGCAACAGAAACACTCCCTCTGGGTCCATCTACAGGAGAGGAGGTAGAAATGGACAAAAAAGAGAGATCCACATTTCTTAACTGAAAATAAAGAGTGAAAGACTGAAAAAAGAGTGAGAGAATGTCAGAAAGAGTAGATGGACAGGTAGACAGGAGAGTGTGTTGACATAATGGGAGGAGGAGATGACCTGAAGGGAGGCAGAAGAGTGAGAGAGACACGAGAATGTTATTTTCAGTGCAGCTCCATTTTAATTTGTAGACAAAAGGAAAGGTATTTTTTGGGCTCCGAGCTTTATCTTGGTTTTCAAATTTCTCTCTGTTGAGACACTGAGCTCATCAAAGCTTCCTATGCATAGCTGCTAAATGTGGACATGTTTTCCCTTTAGACAGAAAGTATGGTTGGGTGGCATTGTATGTTGCAGAGCGACAGTCAATCAAGATTTTTTATGAGCAGTAAAAAGCCTTTTTATTGCTCCTCTGAGTGGAAAACACTGTCAAACTGCCTTCATCCTGGATGTAGTCATGAATAAGGAATGATCTATTAAAAATACAGAACCATCTGACAGTCTGAGAACATATATTCTCTATGATTAGGGAGCATCAGGACGGCGCAAACTTTGTCAGAGTTGAGACCCAACATGGTCTGATAACTGCTGGGGAGACGGACAAAAACACACGAGACATTACTGTGTCAGTCCACAGTGGAACTGTCTCTGTAGTGACTCTACAGTTAGTACTAAGAAGGCTGTGGCTGCTCTCGTCCATCCTGCTGCCATTAGTTTTCCTGTAACGGTTTAGCAGTTGAAAATGGTCAAAGTTGAATAAAACTTTTTTTTAAAAAACCATACTGATTACTGTAAGTTTTGATTGCCCCAAATTAATCACCGTAACAGACATGAACGTCCCCAACAACCAGATAAACATCACCTGGATCTCCTGTGGGTGTGAGGAGAAACACTGGATCTTACGAGTGCTCTGCTTTCCCCTCAACACAAGTGGCTGACAGGTCCGCTGGCCAGTCACGCAGCTCACATCCACCCGCTCCAGGAAGTGCACGTACATCTGCCAGGTCTGTGAGGGCACGGCCATCCACTTATCACTACAAAGAAAGAACAGGATCAGCAGTAGTTAAACTAAAGCCCCCTGGAGACGCAGCAGGATCTGCAGGAGGTCTGAGAGTGAGTGAGTGATCTAGAGCTGCTCTTGACTGTTAATAAGCAGGAAACACCATCTTCATCATCATCAACTTCTCGTTGGTGATATTCAGGGCGTCTAGTCTCAACATCCCTACGTGACTCTGAGAGCAGGACATGGGAAGTGATGGAGTCAAGTAGTCATCAGTGGAGCTGTGTGACAACATGCACTCGAGCATGACTTGGAGTGATCAGAGAAGTCAGAAAATCAGAAAAAAAGCTCTATAAATCATTCTACAAGTTGGATAATCCCAAACATAATATTTTATTAAAAGATACAAGGCTTTGTACTACAATCTACCCTGAGGGCTGTATTATCTATTCTGCAGGAAAATCTCATCTTTAGTCTGAGCCTTTTGTCTTTTTTTCCCATAAAAGTAAAATATCAAATGTATTAAATTCAATTTCAGCCAATGAGCTATCAGGCAAAGATTTACGTATTGTCTGTGTTTCTGAAAATGAAGTTCCAATCAGGACTGTGTTGGTCAGGAGTGTCTGTGCCGTTGTCCTAATGTCTTCAGAGATAAGACATTTTTCTCGTCTTTGCAGTGTTCTTTTAAAGGTGTTTTTTGTTTTTTAAACTCGATGGTAAAACATCTTTCTCACATCCCTAATTTAGACCTGTCTTTTTAAAAATTATACATACGTGAAAACCATCACAAAGAACATTTTGACGTGTGGGCTGGGACTCCCTGGTACTTTCAAGTACACGTCCTGAGGCTCCCCCGGCACCTACACACACAGAGAGAAAAAGAGATGACAGATGTTTAAATGGAGAAGCAAACGGAGAAAAAAAGAGGCCAAAATAAAAGGTATCAAAGATTAGCACATCAAAAGAGCGTTGGCATGATGTAACAGGAAGCTTTTTGTAAATCAAAGCAGGCCACACAACACGACTGAGAGAAATGGGTTTTTTTTTTACTCCTTAACAGGAAAAAATGTACAGATTCTAATATTACTGTGTCTCATTCTTTGTAGCAACTGAACATTTCAGAAAATGAACACATACTCACCAGCATCTTTGACTGACAGATGACATTTGGGTCACTGCAGCATACGGAGATGTAGGGTTGTGGATCTGGCTCCTCATCTGGTTTTTTTCATACATGAAGAAAAATCACAACAACAATGGATTTTTTTCATTTCAAATAAACATTAATGACAATGATACCAATTACCATACTGTACAGCAAAGCAACAAAGAGGGTCATAAAATGGGCATTTGTTCCAAAACACACGCCATTTAAAAGCAAATATCTCCATTTTGCAAGATGATTATTTAAAACGTTAGACCAGATCTTTCCTAAATCCTCCTCTGTCCTTGGTATGATTGCATACAACCTTTAGTACCGAAGCCCCTCCTTGTACCAAAGGGTATCTTTAATTCTGTCTATTGCAAGAAAAGTGGCAGAAAATGTTCTCACTGGAAATATGTTTCCAGCATCAGGAAATCAAGTCGATATAAATTTGATGCAGACAAATAGGAAGAAGGATTAACTGTATGTAGAGTAAGAGGGAAGATATGATGTTATATATTGAGTTTTATATGCGACTATAGTTCCTGTTTAAAAGAGGAATCTTGGCAACCCGTATATACTGTACCCAAGGAGCAAAGAAGTAATGATAAAGGGCCTTCCATGTTTGACCCCCATCATTACCAGTAGAGTCAAAAGAATAGATGTGACCTGGGAGGACATGCCTCAGTCTTGGATGATGAAAAACATGTTGAGGAACCTTATGATGTAATCTTTGAGTGCAGTAATATTTTCTAAAATGCACAGAATGCAGGGTTTCTGTGACAAATATAATGGTCACCTCTGTTATTACAAATCTCTATTGTGTAAGAAAATGTACAATGATTTAACTATTTACAATGCATTATTATATCACCGTCTGCCTAATGTTGTAATATTTCACCACGGGCAGGTTGGATTGTCCTCTCGTTGGGAAAGCAGTGCAATAACATGAGACTATATGAATAATAAAATATAAAAGTCTGTTACCTGGACCACATGTGGGGTAATGCCAGGGTGGCAGGCGTATGGCCTTCTTCAGGAAGCAGTGTTCAGGGTGGTAAAGTCGAAAGGTCTGGTCTACAACGTGAGGTGAGGGCTCCACGTTCACCTGGCAGATGGCCATGGGTTTGCCGTCCTCTGTTATGAAAGTGACCTGTGGAGAGAGTCAACAGTGTCAGTGGTGTGTAGGCCCCCTGCTGGATGGTAGATGAAGAGTGAAGGAGTTTACATCATAATGAGTGGAAGCCACATGAATAAAACACTCACTGCTCGGTTGGAAGCAAATGGAGAAGAGGGGAACAATTCTATAGAAATTGTTTTTACTATTTTTATGAATGATGATGAAACTGAACATCCACAGCAATGTTTTTATGAGTCATTTCATACGCAATCATCTTGATCCAGAGGCTGGAAAGCATTGATTAAACCACTGGGTTTTGAGGGAAACTCAAAAGTAAGCCCAAGGGGAAAACAGGTTCCAACGGCTTTGTCAATATGTTTCAAGTATTTCTGCACCATTAGCTTTGGTTTTAGTGCAGTCTGGTTTTCTGAACTGATTTCAGTTTTTTTTTAGTGTAACAGAAATTATGAAAGCAAAAGTTATTGCATTTTGTTTATTATTATTTGTATGATTGGCTGTAGTGTTAGGTAAAACATTTACTCTGGAAACAACATCATTCTTTGTACTGTGGTGTCAAGTAACTTTATTTGTGAAGCCCAAATCAATTTCCACACTTACCCTGTTGGATTTTACAATTTACATGTTTGATTTGAAAATACTATATATAGTGGTAGCTAAACTCCCTCTAGTGGTTAGTTTCACCGACTCGACTGTTTTGTCAGATATAGTTCTACCTCAGTGGTTCCAGCTAAATTCTTCTCCCGCCCTGGCAGTAAGACAGTTTAAAAAGGAGTCTGTGCAGATGTTTGATGAGGCAGTGAATAAATTTAACACAAAAGTGAGGTCCCGACTGGCTCTAACGTTAGCTTTTAAATAAAAAAAGCCAAAGAAAACATTCCCCCACCCCTGTGAATTTAATGTAGGTCAGCCTTTTATTTCAGCTGTAAATAATTTGTTTAGCTCTTCTAGATGCTTCCTTTAAAAAAAAATCATCATCAGTGAGTGTGTAACTATGAGTGATCTGCACAGCGTGCACTGTAAACCTGGCATCAACAGGAGCCACTGGGGACTGACCGTACTTTGAAGTCAGCGTGCTTTGGTAAATCGCCCGAGGAGCTGCACAAATCAACATTAAATGTGCTTTTTACACATGTCCTAATTACATATGAAAACTGGTACGAGCACACACACACATGTATGTACATATATACATATTAATATAAATGTGTGTATGCCAGCTTATGCAAACACACACTGAAACTGCTAATTCTCTCACGTAGCATCACACTCTTTACTACGGCGTTCGTAGCAATGTTTTCTTGCACGGCATGATGGTAATTTAACAGCATATAATATAACAGTGTACATACACGTAGGAGGGCGTACGATACAGGACAGAAAATGACATGTTTAGTGTCTGAATACTGAAGGAAAATGAGAGTATTTTACAGAGACCACCTGACATCACCACTATTTCTATTACTATTTACACTACAGTAAATAATTTAGATGAGATTAGATAATGTAATCTAATTCAATCTAATCTTTTATTACATTTGATTAGATGAGAGGATGAGATTAGATCAGATTGGATAAGATTAGACGACATGACATGAGATGAGATAATGACTAGCTGTAATCTTACAGTGTGTAGAGTACAATGGAAATGGAAATAGCTTTATTAAAGGTGCATGTATTCTTGAGACATTGCACAAAACACTTTTTTTCATGTTTTTTTAACTACTGCACACAAAACAGAATTTCACATATTTCACTGTCTTTACTTTAATGCTCTGGTCAGTGAACCTAACATATAAATCCTGATGTTTCAGCTAAATCCCTGCATTTCCCCAGCGCCCTAACCAGCAAAGCATCAACCTGTGCAAGTGTAAAAGAGACAGACTTGTGAAATTTACTGGCCGTGTCGTGAAATTCACGACTTTTACACAACTCTTGGTCCTCTGAGACCCAACTTATTTTCACTCAGCTCCTCATTTAAAGATCCAGATCCAAAACTTTCCAGAATTCATTAATTACACACTACAAGGACACCTGACATTGTTGTATCCTCATCAACGGCTTTCTGCAGATTTTCTGGGGGAGTGCA
>NC_024316.1:6594568-6608804 GCF_000523025.1 Cynoglossus semilaevis | reverse complement strand
AATGAGTCACAATGAGCGATAGTTTTTCCTGCAGATACATTGACAGACCACAGTTGGTAGGGCTCAGGTGTAAATAATATAATTAATGACGCCTGCGCTTCATTTAGCAGCCTCAGTTTCAGGACTAATGCTGGCACTTCATTGTTTGTGATGTGTCATTACACGAAAAGGCCACTTATTTATATAGTAGCTGTTGTAAAGAGCCATGAAAAGTTCACAATGACAGAATTTTTATGGAAATATTTCACATCACATTTTTCATCAAAATCGATTTTCTTCATGGTAGTGAATGTCACATGCTGTCAGTGACCTTTACCAGACTGTGTCCCAGCACGGGGGAGGGAGGTTGCGTTATATTGTTCCTTCTGTGTGTACATGTGTTGTTGGTTGATTATGTATGTTCTATTGAGGGTGTAAGAACAATCAGATTGGTTATTCATAACTAGTTAGTTAGGCATTAGGTTTACTTACAATGTAAAAACACCAGCAGAGCTGAGTAGAATAACAGGACCCTACATCCAAGAAACCCACTGTCATCTTTGCCTTAATACACACATGGTCATTAACACACTGCAGGGAAATGTTTCCTCAAAGCACTTCAAGCTTAAAATACCATGCCCAGCATATACTGTCAAGATGCAGAGCAACCAACCTCGTGAATTTTTAATTGAGATTTTTCCAATAATTTCACCATTTAAATTAGACGCAAAAAAAAAATCACGATTAATCATGATTATTCGCAATTAGTCCAGAATTACCACGTACAGCACACAGTGCCCCGTACACACAGTGCAGCTTTAATTCCATAAATTACAGTACTTATTAATGAATGATTTGGAAAAAAAGATTGTTGTATAATCAAATTTACAAGCCTGCTCTTTAACTTGATTTTATATTTATTTATATTTTATATTGTGAGGTACATCTAAATGACAATAAAGGAAGTCTAATCTAATTTCTTAATTTCCTGAAGTAAACCTTTGTTAAATACTACAGTATACAGTATGTACCCCATGGACCACACTCATTTTTGTCACAGATTTCCACCTACAAAAAGCTGAACGCTGCCGACCACCAGCTGTCCAAGTCATTGATGTGTCAGAATGGCGGCCCACGCTGACCCGCAGCAGTGATGAGCACTGACTGACAGTAGAACCAGAGTATCGGTCATGACAGCTGTGCTGTTGGAGCGTGACAGTTCTAGCAGAACACATATTTGATCCAGGCTTGACCTCTTTGACCTCTTGACGGGATTTTAGTTCGTAGCAGCACTCGCACTGCTGGCACTGATACACAGGCGGTGAGTGTTTAGTGGGCTGGCACACATCTGACATATAACCCTGTGTTATTCAGAGCTTCAGCGATATGTACTCTGAATGAACAATAAGAATATTCCGATGGCTCCGTTGAGCTGAAGTAAATTTCCTGTTTACATTTTATTTCGAGATGTATTCCAGTCTGTGTTCGTAGAGAGAGCTGGTTCACATTCAATAAATTGCTGGGGAACAGAAGTTAATTCTAGAGACAGCTGTAACATTTTGGGGCAGCAGAGCACATTACATCAAATATAGATCATGGTGGCCAATGTTTTATCTGCAGAAAATCACACTGTTTCGTCTTTCTTTTCATTTCCAACGCATTATGAATGCTCGACTTAGCGCAGAGAACGAGAGAATAACTTGTGAGCCGTACCGCATTACCCGTAGTCCATTTAAAGTCGATTATCACACACGTCAAGCTGTCCTCTAATTGGACTTGCTCCAACTCTCTGTCCTGACATTTGCTCATCAGAGAAGATAAACAATGTTCACCAAGATAAAAGTGAACGCAGCAAGTAATTTCTCTTGACAATCTCATCAGGCTAGTGTTACTTTTTATACGGTTGACACTTCAAAGTGTTCCTCTTGTCTGAATTGTGATTGTGTGGGTGAGGAGCAGAAGGAGTAGTAGGAGGAGGAGGCGGTGCACTGCAACTCCGCAGAGTTTCCTGAGAGACGCTGTGAGCCTTTTGGGATCATGGCAGAGGTTTTAAACCTGACCGAAATCCTAAATCGAATTTAAGTATCTGTTATTGTCATCTTTCTGGAATCAGAAACCAACTATAATCGCAGAAAAACACTGTCCTGCACATCCAGATTGTACACTCCTCCAGGTAGCAGCGTTACCATAATTGCAGCCTGAGGACAATCAAATAAGGTATGAAGAGGCAGGAGACTGGAGATGAAGATAAAGATAGTCATATAGACAGTAGATATCACACCAGGCATAAGTGGAACACTCTGTACCTTGATAGATTTGGCAGCAATAATATTGGAAAGATTCTTCTTGGCCATCTGAGAACCGCTGCCTGTAGGGATGAAGCCGGGTCCCTGTGAGGATTTGATAAAAGAGTAGAGTGTAAATCAAGAGCAGGGATCTTCACAAAACAACAAGTGGGGAGAAAAGGGGCCTGAAACCCCAGTCATTGTTAGGAGATAAGCATATAGCCTGAGTAAATGACATTTAGTTAAATCTCCCACTGGCATCAGATCTTTGGTCAAACCCTAATCACTTAACTGGCTTCTGGAATAGATCAACCGTGTTTAACACTTGAAGTATGTTGACATTTAAACCATATCGTTGCTCTTTTCATATTTTCCCTTCACCGCGGGTCGGTTCTCACCCACTGATCAGCACCATACCTGGAGGGCGGTCGTGTGGTCACAGTGGAAGCTCTGGTACTTCAGGGGAATATGGACACTCTCTTTGGGGCGAAGGTAAACCCTCGGACCCGATGAGTCCTCCTCCCGGTGGAACATGTTTCCCTCAATAACAGTCTGAGATTTTGTTAGAGCTTTGAAGTAACTCCACTCCTCTGTGTTGGTGATGACACTGAATGGGAAGATTAAAAGACACAAGTGAGATAAAAGAGGGCTCTTACATCTTTAAGGGATTCATACAAGATCAGACGGCAGGCTTGTTACATGATCAAGAATAAAAGTCTAAAACTCTCCACTGAGTTTCTTTGGATCCTTTAATGAGTAATCTCTTTTTAGTGTAGCTACAGTTTTACACTTGTCACTTGAGCTGGAGTTTCACAATGATGTCAAAGATACCGGACGAGTGAGGTCTATATTTTTGTCGAATGTGCTAAACCTCTATCATCAAAATGAACTTGATGTTTTGCCATTGTTTATTAAAACTGTCAAGGCGAGTTTATTCACAATGCAAAATTGCACAACAAACAGTAGGAGAGAGAATAGTTTTGTCATACATTCTGACAGCTGAAAACACAAACAAGTCACTGAAGAACCTTTGTTGTAATGCTAATGCCGATGCTAATCCACTGCCCTAAATGAGTCACTCTGTTGATGTGGCTGTTGTGGTAATTTCATGCAGTCCTTATGTTCAGGCCTGTGTGCTACTACATTAATAACATATTAACAACACTGATGATCCTAAGTTCATCTCAAGGGATTATTGCATTAATAATTATAGGAAGAACTTTTTTCTTTTTTTTTAAATGATCCAAACAGCAGACTCTCACAACGGGTTTGTCATCAAATTTCACGAGTCTTTGTTCAAAAATAATTGCATTCCACTCAGACTTTTTTGGACATTTTTGTCAGCGGTGCATGAATAAAGATCACAGGAAAAGAATGAAAAGAAGGTCCCTGGATGCACAGAGGGGAACGGCTGGTGCATTCACAAGTGTATTGAGCTCTTTTCTGCTAAATTGCAAAGAGAGCAGGGGTGGTAAAAGTCGTTTTCATATGGAAACCTTTATTTTAATTAATGATGGTTGCTCACATGAAGGAATGGAGTTGTCAGTGAAAGTGAAAGCCCCCTACGACTCCGACGAATGGGCTTCAAGAGTGGAGAACAAATAACACACGTTTCACAGAGGGAGTTCTCACTTCTAATTTATTTTCTTCCTGTGCATGCAAAAATATGTAAAAGGCATTGCTGATTTAATCTTCAAAAGTTCAAGCAATGGCCATGAATAAGTACATTTCATTCAGTAAAGAAGTGAGGGGTAATAATGGGGCAAAAGGCAACAATCGTTTCCATTATTTTTTGGAGATTTAAATCTGTGCACTTAAATTGGTGCAAGGAATGGAAGTTTGGTTTGAGTATTTAACCTGACCCTCTCAGAAACCCCATTCATTATTTTAAAAGAAGAAAGAACACGTTTTAGTTAAAGACAGACAAAAAAAGGAAACCTAGTCTTAAAATGACAGAAAGAAGGATGAATAAAGGATGTGTTTAGACGAAGAGTTGCAGAGAATGGAAAGACAGTTTAGAGCAGACCTGGGCATTGTATGTAAATGTAATTGTTTCTAAATTATTGGTCAAAATAATGTGTAACTCTGACACCAATTACACTGTGATTTGAGCAGGAAGGCATCTATTTTATTTTTGTTTCTACATGGATGTCTGTCCAGTCCAGGAACCTTCACTCGTGGTGTCAGTGAATGTGTTGGACAAACTTTGGTTTAGAGGAACAACAAGAGAAAACAGCAACATGTATGAAAGTACACAGACTGCACAGTCTCAGCCGTGGGTCGCCCTGGGGTTTGTTAGGCCAAGAGTGAAAAAAACAGGCAGCAGAAGTGTTTTCCCCACATTAAGAGGAACCTCTGGCTGTAAACATCAAAACAAGGCCAAGACCTGTCTTACTCTCCAGTACTTTTTTTTCAAAGTCTGAAGCAGGATTTCAGGTCAAAGGTCAGGCTCTTTCCAGGGTTGTTTCCACACAACATAGAGCTCATTCAATATCTTGTTTACGTCCCATATTCTCAGAGTCAGAATGTTGGCTGGAACATTGGCAGGAAAGTAAAAGGCAAAGAAAAGCTGACTGACACCTGCATCCCAGGACAATCTTGCAGTATGCTACACAAAAACACAAACAAATCACTGACAGAATGTTTCACATCAAGTTTTGTTGGAATTAAAGAAAATATATACCTTACGTCTGAGAATTTTTAAGGACGTGAAAAGCATTTTTTTTGCTGCCTGTGCTAATGATGGAGTAAAGAATTTAAAATAAGGATATTTATATTCAAACCCTAGCAAACACCATTATTTAGTAGATTATTGTTGACAAAGTACATCTTTACAAAATGTAAGATGCTTAAAATCAATAGCCGGCCAGTTCATATAAATGTCATATGTTTGATAGCATGGTAAATTTTATGCTAAGGTTATGAACATTCAGCAGCAGTTTCCGCACCAGGCTTTATTGCACAAATACATTTTAATACTTCTTTCTGAAATACATCTTTTTTTAATTTAACAAAAATTCTAAAAGAAAATATGCAAGTATCTAAGAGAAGTAAACAAATCACTCATGCCTCCAGATCAGAAAAAAAACACTCTCCGAGTGTTCCCAAAAATATAATAAAATGCTGAGAAATCTGTGCAGCCTGCCGTCACGTACATAACAAATGATCCAATAAAAGCACTGCAGGTCTGTGATTTAATACAGCAGTGTGGTGAAATACAAGTACTGCAGGTGGGACTTGTGTGAACTTCAGAAGCTTCCCTCTTCATTCAAACAACAGTGTGACTTGGTGAAGGTGGCAGACGGGCTGGGGTAAGGTGTCACACTGCCTCATCAGGAAGTAAAAAAAAAAGAACCTCACAGGGTAATAAGATGATGAAGGGACAGATGCAGGGATTGATGACACTCAATTAGACCTGGTAGGCCCCGCTGGCTGCTCTAATGCCATAATGATTCATCGTCAGCACACGCCAGACTTTGTTGATCAACGTGATATATGTTAATCCCAAGCTCAGGCATGAGGAGAATCCTTAACAAAAGACTTAGTGTGGAGGGAATTAACAACAGACTCAAACAAACATGACATTGAGACCAAGAACGCTGGATCTAAGAACCACCAGCCACAATGTCTGCCATGTACGGATTAAAGAAGGCAAAGGGGGCGTCGCATATGATCTGAGTCAAAAAGGGTTTTGTTGATGCTTCAGTGAATGTGTATAAGAACAGGAGGTGGCTGTGCGTTAAACCAGAGTATGAAGCAGGGGTCACCAACCATACTTTTTTGGAGGGCCAGAATTTTTGACATACCCCGGGGGCCGGACACTCAAATTTTTAATTTATATTTAGTTTTAACTAAAAACAACGTGGCTTTACTTTACAATAAAACCTCTCTCTGTTAAGCAAATCAAAAACAAATTCACAGATTAAGTAAAGTACTTATCAGACAGCTGTAACCAAATTCATTCATTTTTGAACCTGTAAAAGGTGCAGCCACATGTTCACACCCACACAAGACTATTTTATGTTATCAATATACAGCATCTTATATCAGCGGAAGCTATAAAACAGACGCCCATGGCCTGGATTTACAGCAGTAACACAATCGCAAAATATCTTCACTTGCAGTAACTAATTTTGACTATAATGTCAGATCTATCTTTTCCTTTTTCCAACAACTAAAAACCAAAAAAGGTTCTTTGATACTTAGTTACTTAATTGGTTGGTAAAGTTGTATGAGTAATTATCATTTTAATGACCTGTGGCTAGCACAACACCAGGTCACCATTAAGGAACTAGGCACCAGCTAATGCAATAAGCTCATGTCAATTGATACATAAAGCATATAAAATTTAAACTCCTAACCTGGTTCAAATGTGTTTTTAGCACTAAGGGAGGCTGAGGTTTGTAAATGCAGCATCATTTACTAAAGCGAGTTGAAAATTGTTTTTAAAGGAATTATCTCCAGAGCTGAACAATCACCTTTGAAAACACATTCAGAATGTGTGAAGACAGTTTCACAGTGGGCCACGGCTTGTTGGGGTCCGATAATGGAAACAACACACACAAGAAACACATGCACAGTTGGTGTGTTAGGCTGAGGGACACATTCATGAACTTGTAAAATCCAACCAGTTTTAAACCATAAAACACACGACTCACACGTCATGGTTTCCTCTGAGAGGTGGCAGATATAACCAGAGCAGTAAACGTAGGAGCCAGCCAGACATAATCCCACTGTAAACACACTGTTCTAAGACTCTCACCTGAGCTCCGGGTCTTCGCTGTGGATGGTGACGGTGTGAGGCACATTAAAGGGATTTTTGAGGACGAACTCCATGTACTCAGCTGAGCCCAGGCTGGCGTAGAGGAGGTGTTGGGTTGTGATTGCCTGGCTCAGCATGTTGGCAATACTCTCTGCTTTGCTGCACTCTCTGTGGTATTTTGAATGAAGAGGGCCCATGGCCAAGTGGGCTTCCTTCGTCTGATCACACAACAGAGACATGAGTTAAGAGCTGAAATTATTTAAAGGACATTTTAGTCTTTGTAGGAGTTATTACTGCTTGTTAACTGACATGGTGATTGTCCCTGGTTGTTCAAACCATTTTATTTGGTTAGTATAGTAAACAGTATACCAGTTTAAATTTGCCATACAATTCTGGCTACAGTGATCATACGGGCCGGGACTTTGAGATCCCTGGGAAAGGACAATATATTTTTCTTCAGATTAAGTGTAGTAAAACTACACCAAATAAACTATGGCCATCAACCAAAAAAAAAATAATATGAAAATTAAGTTCCAAATTTCAAATTGTGGAAGGGCACTGTAAAGTACATGTAAAAAAAGGCTTTAACAGATGACATGTATCAGATTCCAAATCATATTTAAAGTGTGCATCCATGGGTGAAAGTACAAGATGTGCTTTCATGTAAGAGAACAATTAACACCTTCTTTGTACGATCACAAAAACACAGAGGGCTGCGGGCTACATCACTCAGTGAGGTGTGTCACTGAGAGTCAGCCTGGTGGAAGCTTTTCTCCTGACAAGTTCTCCTGTGGTGTGTGTGTGAATTTCAGCAAGGAGACTAAACAAGGTGAACACACATAATGTGTTGTCTTATATTAGGTGTAAAGGGTTCTTGTTGGATAACACTTCAACCGTGACCTCACCTTAACCCTGTCTATGATGTCACGGTGATTCCAGACGGTCAGGCGGTCATCCGACTCACTGAGGGAACTGTACAGTGGCATGCGTTCTGTCATGTTTGTGGCTGTAGGGGGATAAAAAAAACAAACAGCTTTTTTAAGATATTTATATCACAGTGTGATCTATGATCTTGTTGCCATTTTGACCATATGTGCCCTAAATGCTCCAAATGTTCCAGAGAAATGGGGCCAACAGAGTGTTGTCGGAACCCCAGGAACGACAGCTTGTTTCTAAACAACAGTGGATTCAAACAACTGGCAGAGCTACAACTGGAACAAAGCCCTAATGCTGAGAGAACAAACTCACACTCCTCTCCTCCTAAATTATCTTTCACCTTGGTGGCTCCCCTCTGCATGCACCAAAATATCATTAAAAATAACCGGCTAAATCACCCAACCTCATTTAGAGTGGATCATGTAAATTACGCCTGTTCTTCAAAATATTTAACAAGAGAATTTGGCTAATCCTCCACTTTGAACAACACACAGATGATAAGGAGCCAACAAATCTCAGCTCTCAAAAACATGTTTTTAATATTTGAAGAACAGCTTTACTTGTCCTCTACTCTCTCTGTTACCCAGTGCTGGAATTATTAATAATTTATAACTGGTATTCCTACATTAAATATGACCTGTAGTTGGTATAAACAAAAACATTCAGAGTTGCATCATTAAATCAGGATTAAAAAATGGTTCTGATCATTTTAGTTTGGATCAGCATCGGAAATCTTCATACTCATACAAGAACTGCAGTTTTCGTGTGAATTTATTTAACTTAAACTCTTTTGGAATTAAATGGTCACTTATAGCACTTGGTAAATTCCCCTTGGTTGCTTAAGGGTTCACCTGTTGGTATGGGGGTGCATCAGTAGCCATGGTGTTAATGTAAAAGTACTTATATTATACTTAGTAATAGTAATATTTATGACATAATTTCCAACAGATGCACAGATTTTTAGTCAGTCCTCCATATGAACAAACCTGTGCAAAATTCTTAATGATTTTCTGATGCATCATGAGGAAGAGTCTCTGACAGCAGTGAAATTGCAGTGTTTCTGTCAATACACTGTAAAGATTTATTTTCATATTTAGGAACAGTGTATCATCACGATGAATCGAATTTGACAACAAATTTGAATGAAGTGACAGACCTATCACAAATTAAAAACAGCACTGCCTGGGTGCAGGTTATATTCGGTGCAGCTTAAGGCAATATAGAAATATCAAGAGTTAGAATTCAGATACAGTGCACGCACACACACACACACACACACACACACACACTGTGGGACAAACCTCCTGCCCTGATTTCCTCTCCTTCTTTCTCTCTGCTCAGTTCTTAATCTGAACTGCTGTATCACAGAGCCATTCAGTCAGGTGTCAGTCTCCTCACTATGTAGTGTCCAGCTACACTGCTCTCCTCAGGAGCACAGGCAGAATAGAATGACACAGGAGCACAGGACTTAGTCTCATACCATACACACATACACACACACACACACACACACAATACATCACAATACAGCTCTATCTACTCTGTAACTGTAAGCAATTAGGGCATGTTGTACTCCACTGGTACAGAACAGGGAGGTGAAGCAGAGACAGAGCAGTACAACAGTAATGAGGAGTTACAATAACTTTTATTAACAATTGTGTTGTATTGTGTGTGCATGTGTACATAGATGTATACAGTGGACCCCCGGGATACGAGTTGAATATGTCCCACAACAGCCCTTGTGTCTAGATTGAATTTTCCTCAATGAAAACTAAACTAAAAATTGATTCTTTCCAGGACCCCCAGAAATAAACAATTACCCCCCCCCCCATCTAAACATCAAAACATAGATATAAACAAATATATTGATCGTGTAAAATAATAATAATTACAAAAACATTTTATATTATTGTTATAATATAAATATAAATATAAATATATATATATTATTTTATTTTATTTTATTAAACACTAAAAGTTCCTCTGAACGAACTCCACAGCTGCTTTGGCAGGTGGTCACAGCTTCCCCATGCCGTACGACTGAATAGATGCAGTCCTCGGTTGAGCACTCGTAACTAGATATTTCCTTGTACCACGACAAAAATCTTGCAATAGTTGCAGACTTGTAACATGGAATATTCGTATTTCAAGAAGCTCGTAACTAGGGTGTCCACTGTATTTATATGCATATATATTTATGTACACATCTACATATATACACACGTAATAGATATATACATTCTGTAAACATCTGTCATGTGCTTGATGACAGTGTGTTATGCCCTACCGTATACATATATATAATGTGCTCATTTGCCAGCTCTCGCAGTTAAAGGAAAATCTGGAAAGACGCCACAACTCCACCCGTGACCGTGATCGTCTAATTGAGAAACCGTTTGTGCACATGCACACACATGACAGAGGCAGGACTGTGGTCAGCTGCTAAAGATTCTTCTGCAAGCTCAATTAGCCTGAAAATTGAGCGGTTCAGCAGTGCAGTCGAGAGAAGTTGATCACTGAAGCAGCAAAGTCACCGCACCAGTGAACACCACTAATTAGGTCTATGTTGTAGAAAACATACAAACGCTGGTGCGGGGGAATACAGTGAAAGTGTAAGTGAGACAGGTACAGTGAGGTAATCCCTGTGTGGTGTGTTGGACCGTAACAGCAGCTCGGGAGGCTGAGGAGGTAAACACTCACCATTGAGTTGGAGGATGTTCGTAGAGGCCAAGCTCCCGCCTTTGAAGCCACTGGTGATCTTACAAGGAGTAATGATATTAGAATGAGATGGAGTTAGGTCTGCAGCTGTCCTCCTGCTGGAATCAACTGGATAGCCTGCAATAAAAACAAAAACAGATACAAAACAGGTGTAAATGTGAGCGACTGAACAAATCTACAGTAGAGTTGTGCTCAAATTCCTTTTAATAGTGATTTTTTTTACTGCAACAGACATTCCACTTTTCTTGAACATTTCTTTGGATTTGCATCTCAACCCTAGTCACTACTAAGCAAGAGGAGTCAGGGATGTAAGTCCCTGGGATTGGCCTGACAAGTGAACATTCTGAATGCAAACCAAATGGTGAAAAACAGACATGCTAAATGTAAAAATAATGCAGAAAATACAGTTACAAAACAATTGAATCTGTGGACAGTAAATAAATCTTAGGTTTTGACACAATGATAACCAGAACTGAACAAAAAGTGTCTCTCTTTCTCTCTCTCTCTCTCTCTCTCTGCCTTGTTTAAAAATGATGAAAATGATCAAACTAAAAAATGCGATCCTGAACTGTAGACATCCATGACTGTGTTACACAAAATGTGTAATTTCATCACCACCACTTGCTGTAACTCCACAAACACCAAATGTGTGAAATCCAAGCAATGACTTTAAATCACAGATATCGTTGCTGCACTCTGTGCCAAAATGAACACTTGCCCAGCTTCAAAAACCTTTACTAAAAAGCACTTAAAGCTGGATCAATACACGTAGACAAGCCTAAAGCAGTTAATTAGTAGTTTTGAATTGCCAAAGAGGTCCAGACACAGAGAGCTGGCAACCTGATCAGTGTCAGGCTGATGGATGTTCAGTGCTGGCCTTGGTCCAGTTTGGCTGAACCTCAGGTTTGAGAGATAGTTCACCTGTAACAGGCAATGGGATTTCCAGGAGAGAGGACGGGAACGCTGAATAAAAGTCAGTTTTATAGTTGTTTTATTGTCTCTGGTAGTTTAAGATTATTGGACATTATAGATGCTTTGTTTATTGAGCTGAAAAAAACCTCTGACAGTCTGGGTCTGAGTATGTGCTGCCAAACTGCACTTTAAACAAAATGCCATTGTTTATCATTGGTGCAGTGGGGAAAAACAGTTGGCTATACAGTAGTTTATAACAGACGACTAAAAATCTAATTTAAACTGAAGTGCCATTCTGTTAGGCTAGCTTTCTTCTGATTGCTTTCCGACCCTTAAATCATCACAAAAATTCAAATGAATTTAAATGCAGCATTTTCACAAAGAAGACTCGGTTCATTTCATAGAGAGTTTCATTTCTCTGAAATGCGTTACGGCGCAGCCATCAGGTGCCTTCACAGAGATCTCACCAAACAGCAGGAGTTCCAGGAAAGGGAGCCAAAAGAACCAAATCCTTCAGAGGAGAACACCTTCATCAACACACGGATAATGGGCATCAGCAGCATGAGTAATGGGGAGCTGCTGCTGCCACGCAAACAGACACAGACAGCGACATCCTGCAGATTAATGGCCGAGGTGTCTGCCGTCCTAATCCATTCGCCTCGTCATCCATCACCCTTCCCTGGTCAGACATCTCAGACACATGTGTTTGTTTGTTTGTTCGAGACATATTCGGCAAATATTACTGCAGAGACTTTATTTGCGCTGTCGCGTAAACATCTGCGATCAATAACCGAGCCGTAGAGATTTCACTCCTGGTGCCTCATTACAGCCCTCTCACTGTAACTTTATTGTGTGCAGACAAATGCTCTATGATAGATGGAATAATAAAACATCTCTGCCAGGACGTGATGTGACGGGACGAACGCCGTCTGCAACCTGCCGGGAAAACAATAAGTGGACTGATGATGAACCCAGTTATGACCCCATGATTTAATGCTTTCAGTCCTTTTAATCAACCACTGAATATAATCATCAGGGTCATAAGATCGTATCTTCTTGAGTGCTAATTCGATAGACCGTACAGTAAAAATGAACAAAGTCATCATGGATGCAGGGTAAAACTCTGGAAAGTACTCTGGAAGTACTCAGCTTTTAGAAGTGTCATTGTATTGTATTGTCATTGTAATTATTGCAGACTTTCTCCAAACTTTTTCTCTGACGCCAATTTTCCTAAATTGGATTAATGTAGCCGCACGTCAACACATACACATCTTCGAACTTCTACTGAACTCTATTTAAAGCTGAAGTTCCTGCAAAACTGCGCACAATGACAAACAAACATTTTAACAATATTTAAAAGATCAACTCAAACCTACCAGTCTGCAGGACCTGCCACCAGGTCCTTTGTACAAAATGGGGACGGCTGTTCCAGAACACAGGATACTTTCAGAAGTAATTACTTTAACTTTTTCTACTAACAATAATGATCTACTTATCTTTCTACTTAGACGTGTGCCAATCACATCCCTCCTGTGATCAGGTGAGAGTTTTCAGCTGACCCCCAGCTTGACCTGATAATTATTTATCTATGTCCAACCCGAAATTGCTCTGTTGGTCATAGTGACAGAATCCTGTTTTATTCGCTGATAATACTTTTTGCTACATTATTAATAATAATAATTCTCCACTGTCTTTCCCCAGAGGTTAAAAAAGTACAGAGCAGCATTTCTTTCTCTGTGTTGTCCATGTAGAAGAGAGTAATTGTGAACAAAGTGCTCGGGGGATGAGCTCTATCAAATTTATTGACTCCCTCCTTTTTCTCGCATGACAATAGCAGCTACTTGGCTGGAGAACACACCTGCCTGGCCTCCCTGCTCTGCTGGCAGTTCCTGAGGGTTAAGACCGTACAACAAACCACTGATTTACTGGCCCGCAGAACAAATGGGAGCAAGTGCCGAGGGGATTTAAAAGTAGTGTGCAATATTCGATTCTTCTGCCTTCCTGGTTCCGGGCCGCTGACCTTTCGAAATAAGCAGATTCTCTCTTGCCTGGGGGCTAGAAGCAAGATTGATAAACTGGGACCTTAATGCACCGACGGCAAAATATTTCAATGGATGAGACACAGTATAGTATATGTATTCACCCCTGAGGGAAGTCACCTGACTAGACTAATTGGGTAAATTTTACCGTTATTTTCCTACACCTTTGGCAGCTTCAGGGATGAAAATTCTTTTGACTCAGCCCTGTTGCAACAGTGAGTTCCTCTAGGACTTATCAGGGTGCTGCAGATGAGAAACAACTGGACTGGGAAGTCTGGAGAATAATTTTTTTAACACAAATTGTGTGTGTGTGTGAGTTTGTGTGTGTGTTGATGATGGCACTGCAATTAATGTTTGTCATTTTTCATTTTTCAAATTAAACTAATGTAAAGCACTTTGTGTTCGAGACAGAACAGGATCATTAACAACTATAATAAAACCCCTGCAACCTTGTGTCAGAGACTAGATTTGATTTAGCCATGCGTAGAAATGCAATTCAAAACAACAAAATGATGTGTGTAAAATGGAACGGTATTTACATTAATTCAGTAGAGTTCACAGTAAACCGATGCGCCATTTCCATCCAATCAAATTTTTTCAAACTA